>NW_024710935.1:712500-735000 GCF_018991925.1 Homarus americanus | reverse complement strand
ATGACAACCGCCAGATGCCTCGAGCGTCACAAATCAATGTGGCTGTCCGTCCGTGGCCGCTTCACAGGTATATGTCTTGGGGCGTCACAGTGCAGGGGGGACGGAAGGACCCTCTCACGTGTTATAAATAGACCTTATCATTCATCTCAGTATACATTGTGCAGTGCGTTCATATTTTTGGGATATATAGACGTGATGGCCTTACGAGGGAGTATCAACATAAATAAAAAAAAAAGGGTCAATCCTCAACCTTTACCCAAGTGTACAGGAGAAAACGGACGACGTTCTTAGATACGATCCTCAATTGTTGTTTTTTCTGTAATGACTGTTTTCACCACGGGCCAAACACATGTCTTTAAAATAACGATAATATACTCAATAGTCTATGTAAATCGAAGAAGCAGAAGTTTATTTCATCACCAAATTATTAAAGAAACTAGACGAAAAGTAATGAAAACGAGGATGAATGTAAGAGAGAACGTGAGGCAGGTTTTGGTGGAAGGGGAACTCCTCCTGTGACCGTCAGATGTCAATCGTGTGAGAGGCGCGATGTGGTGTGTCCGAGGATTATCTCCCAACCCCGTTCTTCTCCGTCTCTCTCTCAGGCCTCAAGGATCTCTCCGAGTCTCCTCTACCAATAAGATTTATCGCAGATCAGGTTCATCTCTTAGTCTCTCTCTCTCTCTCTCTCTGAATCATCATCTATTCTTGTGCATCTCTCGTTCGTTAATATATGTGAGGATGAAACTCGGTAAACATAGGGGCTAGGTTAAGTAAGTCAGGAGTGGGTAAGAAATATTTGTGAGATTTATAGCCACGAGTGGAGGAAATAATGGAGGAGGAGGAGGACAGGAGGTGAGGGGGAGCAGGAGGGAGGTGAGGGCAGTGGGCCAAGAGAGGGTCATTCCTACATCAGACTTTACTTCAGATTAATTCAAGTTTCGATTTTCTGGTCTTCACGCGGTCTTGTCAAGGAACATCACACCGTTTTTTTTCTCTCTCTCACTCTCTCTGTCTCTCTGTCTGTCTCCCTGTGTGTGTCTCCCTCTCAGGTAAAGAATTTCTCCTCATGTTTTTGTACCTGGTGTCAAGAAGGAGTTTTTATGTCAAATGTGAATTATTTTTGATGTTGAAATAATTCTTGCATTATGTGTAATGAAATATACAAGTAATTGTTTTTATCTTTTTTCAATTATATTTCTTTTGTATTCCTGCCAATTAATTAATTTCTTATGCCCTGCGCGGTATCGTGGGAATTATATTTTTGGAGTTTTGTGTTTGTTAGTCTGTGATTCCGTCCCGTCGCGTAGTAGAAGCTGCCCAGCAACAACCGATGGACCCACACAAAATTCACACACACACACACACACACACACACACATACATACCCTCGACAAGAGACGTACTATAGATGTATCTCATTTTGACCTTGGCCTGTGCCCGACACTTCACGAAGGTCACGGTGCATCTTGGGGGGTAGCAACGTGACGCGGAGCTCGTAATTGTTTTTTTTATATACACACGTTTGATTTCTTTGATGGTGACTCAGTTGTATCATTCCCCACCTGGCCACATAACCATCCCGGTGGTACCGGCTCTAAACCTCACTCCAGCCACCAGGGGGGACATAATAGACGAACTAAGCCTCACACTCCGGCCACCAGGGGACGCAATAGACGAACTAAGCCTTACGCCAAGCACCAGGGGTTCTTGAAGGCTAGGCACTCCTCCGGCCACCAGGGGGGACATAACAGAAGGAGCTAAACCTCACTCCAAGCCACCAGAGGGGGACATAACAAGAAGAACTTCAGCCTCCTCCAAGCCACCGGGGGACATAATAGACAGAGCCTAAACCTCCGCCTCCAGCCACCAAGGGGGGGACATAACAGAAGAACTAAGCCTCCACCTCCAGCCACCAGGGGACATAACAGAACTCAGCTCACCTCCGACCACCCGGGGGGGACATAACAGAAGAACTAAGCCTCACTCCGGCCACCAGGGGACATAATAGACTAAACTCACCTCCGGCCACCAGGGACATAATAGACGAACTAGGCACTTGCTCCAGCACCAGGGGGACATAACAGAAGAACCTTTCCACTCAAAACACCAGGGAGGGACATAACAGAAAAACTAAACCTCACACTCCCAGCCTGGGGGGACATAGCAGAAAGAGCTGGCCTCACACTCCATGCAGGGGACACCAATAGACAGAGAACTAAACCCTCACCTCCGACCACCAGAGACATAACAGAAGAACTAAACCTCACACTCTTCAGCACCAGGGGAGACTAACTAGAAAGACAAGCCTCCACCTCCGGCCTGGGGGGACATAATGGGCAAACTAAACCTCGCCTCCAGCCACCAGGGAGACCTAATAAGACGAACTAAACCTCGCACTCCAGCCACCGAGACATAATAGATGAACTAAACCTCACACTCCGGCCACCAGAGACACTTAACAGAAGAACTAAACCTCCACCTCCGACCACCGGGGGGACATAACACAAGAACTAAACCTCACACTCCGGCCACCGAGAGACATAACAGAAGAACTAAACCTCACACTCCAGCCCACCAAGGGAGGACATAACAGAGAACTAAACCTCTGCTCAAACCCTGAGGGAGACATAACAGAACTAAACTACACTTCATGCAGGGGACATAACAGAAGAACTAAACCTCACTCCAGCCACAGGGGACATAACAGAGAACTAAGCCTCCACTCCAAGCCACCAGGGGACATAACAGAACTAAACCTCCTCCATTTCTGGGGGGCCTGTGAAAACTAAACCTCACACTCCAGCACAGGGGACATAACAGAAGAACTAAAGCCTCCCTCCCGACCACCAAGAGGACACCTTGAAGGAGCTGGCCTCTGCTCCGACCACCAGGGAACATAACAGAAGAACTGACCTCACACTCTCCATTACCAAGGGGGACATGACAGAAAGACTAAACCTCACATAAGCCACCAGGGGGGACATAACCGAGCTAAACCTCACCTCCAAGCACACCAGGGATGCATAACAGAAGAACTAAGCCTCACCTCCAGCCACCGGGGCATAGCAAAACTAAACCTGCTCCAGCCGCCAGGGGACATAATAGACGACTAAACCTCACACTCCCGGCCACCAGGGGCCTGTGAGAACCCCAACCTCACATCAACACCAGGACATAACAGAAGAACTAAACCTCACACTCCCAACACCAGAGACATAATAGACAGACTAAACCTCACTCCGGCCACCAGGGGGACATAACAGAAGAACTAAACCTCACACTCAATACCAGGGACATAACAGAAGAACTAACCTCACCTCCAGCCACCAGAGGACTATGAAGAACTAAACCTCCACTCCAGCCTGAGGGGACATAACAGAGAACTAAACCCCTCACATCCAGCCACCAGGGGACATAACAGAAGAACTAAACCTCACCTCCAGCCACCAGGGGGCCTTAACAGAAGAACTAAACCCTCACACTCCGACACAGAGAGGACATAACAGAAGAACTAAACCTCACACTCTCCATACCAGGGACATAACAGAAGAACCTAAACCTCCTCCGACCACCAGGGGACACCTTAAGAAAAACTAAACCTCACACTCAGCACCAGGGAGGACATAACAGAAAAACTAAGAAAAGCCTCACACTCCAGCCACCAGAGACATAACAGAAGAAACTAAACGCCTCACTCCAGCCACCGGGGGACATAACAGAAGAACTAAACCTCACCTCCGGCCACCAGAGGACATAACAGAAGAACTAGCACCACTCCGGCCACCAGGGGACATAATGAGAACCAGCTAAACCTCACCTCCCGGCCACCAGGGGACCTGTACAGAACCCAAACCTCACCTCCCATACCAGGGGGCCTGCTGAAAGAACTAAACCTCACCTCCAGCCACCAGGGACATAATAGACAGACTTCAACCCTCACACTCCAGCCACCAGGGACGCAACACAGAACTAAACCTACTCACTCCGGCCACCAGAGGACACCAACAAGAGAAGAACTAACCTCACACTCCAGCCCACCAGGGGACATAACAGAGGGCTAAGCCACCTCCAGCCACCAGGGGGGACATAATAGACAGACTAAACCTCCTCCCAGCCACCAGGAGGACATAATAGACAGACTAAACCTCGCCTCCCGGCCACCAGGGGACATAATAGATGAACTAAACCTCCACACTCTCCGGCCACAGAGAGGACATAACATGAGAAGAACTAAACCTCACACTCCAGTGACCACCAGGGACATAATAGACAACCCAGCCTGCCTCCGGCCACCAGGGGGACATAACAGAAGAACTAAGCCCCTCACACTTCGGCCTGGGGACATATGTGGGCTGAACTAAACCCCTCCTCAGCCACAGGGGGACATAATAGACAGGCACAAGCCTCACCTCCGGCCTGGGGACATAACACAAGACTAAACCTCACCTCCGGCCACCAGGGGCCATAATATGAACCGAACCCCAGCCTTACACTCCGGCCTGAGAGGACACATAATAGACGAACTAAGCCTCACTTCAGCCACCAGGGGGGACATAATAGACGAACTAAACCTCGCACTCCAGCCACCAGGGGGACATAATAGACACCAGAACTAAACCTGCTCCGGCCACCAGGGGACATAACAAGAACTAAACCTCACCTCCGGCCACCAGAAGGGGACATAATAGACAAACCAACCCTCACCTCAGCCACCAGGACACATAATGAACAGGAGCTAAACCTCACACTCCGGCCACCAGAGGACATAACACAGAACTGACCTCACACTCCGGCCACCAGGGGACATAATAGACAGGCTAAACCTCACCTCTCCGGCCACCAGGGGGACATAACACAAGAACTAAACCTCTCACACTCCACAGCCACCAAGGACATAACAGAAGAACTAAACCTCACTCCACGGCCACCGGGGACATAACAGAAGAACTAAACCTCACACTCCGGCCACCAGGGGGACATAACAGAAAACCTAAACCTCACCTCCAGCCACCAGGGGGACATAATAGACGAACTAAACCTCACACTCCAGCCACCAGGGGGACATAATAGACGAACTAAACCTCCACACTCCAGCCACCAGAGACATAACAGAAGAACTAAACCTTACACTCCAGCCACCAGGGGACATAACAGAAGAACTAAACCTCACACTCTCCGGCCACCAGGGGGACATAACAGAAGAACTAAACCTCACCTCCGACCACCAGGGACATAATAGACAGACTAAGCCTCACCTCCGGCTTCAGAGACAACAGAAAAAGAACTAAACCTCTACACTCCAGCCACCAGGACATAACAGAAGAACTAAACCTTACACTCCAGCCGCAGGGGGACATAACAGAAGAACTAAACCTTACACTCCGACCACCAGGGGACACCAGAAGAACTAAACCTTACACTCCAGCCACCAGGGGACATAATAGACGAACCTGAAAGCCTCACACTCCAGCCACCAGGGGGACATATGAAAAAGAACTAAACCTTACACTCCATACCAAGGGGGGACATAATAGACAGACTAAGCCTCCACCTCCAATACCAGGGGGACATAACAGAAGAACTAAACCTTACACTCCAGCCACCGGGGGGACATAACAGAAAAACCCATGACCTCACCTCCGGCCACCAGGGGACATAACAGAAGAACTAAACCTCACCTCCGGCCACCGGGGGACATAATAGACGAACTAAGCCTCCACCTCCAGCCACCAGGGGGGATATAACAGAAGAACTAAACCTTACACTCCAGCCACCAGAGGACATAATGAACCGAACTAAGCCTCACACTCTCAGCCCACCCAGGGGGACATAACAGAAGACTAAACCTCACCTCCGGCCACCAGGGGACATAACAGAAGAACTAAACCTCACCTCCACCGACCACCAGAGACATAACAGAACTAAACCTTTCCCTCCGGCCACCAGGGAATGCAACAGAAGAACTAAACCTCACACCTCCACCGACCACCAGGGGGGACATAACAGAAGAACTAAACCTCACACTCCGACCACCAGGGGGACATAACAGAAGAACTAAGCCTCACCCGACCACCAGGGGGGACATAACAGAAAAGAGAACTAAACCTCACACTCCGACCCACAGGGGACATAACAGAAGAACTAAACCTTACCTCCAGCCACCAGGGGGACGCAACAGAAGAACTAAACCTCCACACTCCGGCCACCGGGGGACACTTAACAGAAGAACTAAACGTCACACTCTCCGACCTGAGGGAGGACATAACAGAAAAAGAACTAAACCTCACACTCTCCCGTACCAGAGGACATAACAGAAAGACAAACCTTACACTCCAGCCACCAGGGGGACATAACAGAAGAACTAAACACTTCCTCCAGCCACCGGGGGGACATAATAGACAGACTAAGCCTCACACTCCAGCCACCAGGACATAACAGAAGAACTAAGCCTTACACTCCAGGCCACTGCCAGGGGACATAATAGACGAACTTCAGCCTCACCTCCAGCCACCAGGGGGCATAACAGAAGAACTAAACCTCACACTCCATTACCAGAGGACATAACAGAAGAACTAAACCTCACACTCCACGGCCACCAGAGGGGACATAACAGAAGAACTAACCTCACCTCCGACCACCAGGGAGGACATAATGGAGACGAACTAAGCCTCCACCTCCCGACCACCAGGGGACATAACAGAAGAACTGACCTCACACTCCGGCACCAGGGGACATAACAGAAGAACTAAACCTTACACTCCAGCCACCGGGGGGACATAACAGAAAAGAACAAGCCTCCTCCACAGCCTGAGGGGGGGACATAACAGAAGAACTAAACTATCACCTCCCGACCGCAGGGGGACATAACAGAAGAACTAAACCTCACCTCCCGACCGCCAGGGGACATAATGGAAAACTAAACCTCACACTCCGACCACCAGGGGACGCAACAGAAGGGCAAACCTCACACTCCAAACCACCAGAGACGCCAACAGAAGACTAAAGCTCACTCCGACCACCAGGGGGACATAACAGAAGAACTAAACCTCACCTCCGACCACCAGGGGAGGACGCAGAAGAACTAAACCTCACACTCCGACCACCAGGGGGACATAACAGAAGAACTAAACCTCACACTCCAGCCACCAGGGGGACATAATAGACGAACTAAACCTCACACTCCGACCACCAGGGGGACATAACAGAAGAACTAAACCTCACACTCCGGCCACCAGGGGGACATAATAGACGAACTAAACCTCACACTCCAGCCACCAGGGGGACATAACAGACGAACTAAACCTCACACTCCAGCCACCAGGGGGACATAACAGACGACACACAACCAACACTCCCTCAAAGAATCCACAACCACGACTTCTGGATTATCACCTCCTAGTGAACCGTCATGGTCCGTCAACCTCCCGATGGTCATATTGTTCTCTGCCTCATTTATTGCTACTGATTACCTGGTGTTGTTTTTTTTACTCCTCTTCCTCATGGTGTCCGTCGCCTCACTTCCCTCGTGGATCATTCTCAGATTCTCTCAATGTTTCTAGTGTTGATTTTTTTTCTTTCTCCGGGATTTAAGAAAAATGATCATTGTAATATTTGAGAAATCTGAAGGAGATTTTCTCTTGAGTTTCTTCCTTCCTCTCCCCGCCCTTCCTTCCTTCCTTCCTTCCTTCCTCCACAAACCTCCTTTTGCATCTCCTACACGTCCTCCTTTTCGTACCGCACCCACACACCTCCTCCTCTCCCTCCCTCCCCCCTCCTCTCTCCCTCCCTCCCCCACCTCCTCTCCCCCCCCACCTCCTCCTCTCCTCCTCCCCCTCCTCTCTCCCTCCCCTCCCCACCTCCTCTCCCCTCCCTCCCCCACACACACACCTCCCTCTCCCCTCCCTCCCCCACCCCTCCCTCTCTCCCCTCCCTCCCCACCTCCTCCTCTCCCCTCCCTCCCCCACCTCCTCCCTCTCCCTCCCCTCCCCCCCCCTCCCCTCCCCTCTCCCTCCCCTCCCCCACACCTCCCTCTCCCCTCCCTCCCCCCCTCCCTCTCCCCTCCCTCCCCCCCTCTCCCTCCCCTCCCCCTCCTCCTGCTCCTCCTCGTTGTCTGCCGTTGTTTGTGGTGGATGGCGGCTGTCTAGCGGCTGGTGACAGAGAGGTTCCGTATTATTTGGTTGTGTTGGTGTGTTGGCGTTTCACAGCCGCCCCGAATAACATTGCAAATAAGTTGCCACACACACACACACACACACACACCCTGGCCACATTTTCTCACCCTTCCACACTCATCTCTCATCCTTCCATCCCTCCTCACCCTCCCCTCCCATACTCCTTCTCCCCCTTCTACCCTTCCCTCCCACCGTGTTATAAGTATAAAAGATAACAGCTTTATGACAATAGAAAGACGGAAGGGAGAATAATTAAGACTCTAGAGAATTACTAGATAACTACAGTGTTCGTGAAGACTTCTTGCCGACATGTACTGTACGTGTAATACCTTGGGTTACTGTCGGTGTGAGAGCACATGTACTGTCAGCCCGTCGGTGTGAGAGTATAAGTACATTAGAGCTACCGTTGATCAGTCGGTCGGTCGGTCGGTATGGGAGAAGAGGTAGATATACATTAATGATATTGTCGGTCGGTTGGTTGGTCGGTGTGGGAGTTGGATGGTAAGCCAGCGTCGTCGTCTTCGTCGGGGTGGTCGGGCGAGGCCACCTGCCAACCCGACCATCATTAAGCATGACTGTAAACTATGCTTTATGCTTCCTCCCGAATCATTAAGCCATTACCGAAACTTTCCGCAACATTGCATTTTATGTTTCCTCCCTGTAGCACCAGTACGTCTGCCCTCCTTCTCTCCTTCTTTCCCCCTTCCTTCCCTCCTACCTTCCCTCCTGCCTTCTCTCCTTCCGTCTCTCTCCCTCCCTCCCTCCTTCCATCCCTCCCTCCTTCCCTTACTCCCTCCCTCCTTCCATTTCTCCCTCCCTTCCCTTACTCCCCCCCTCCCACACTCTTTCCCTCCTTCCCTCCTTCTTTTCTTACCTCCCTCCCTCACAAATTATCTCGTGTCTTTATGATTTCCACTCAATCACGCTCGGGGGTTGAGTGCAACTTGCAACTTGCAGTATAAAAGTTGTTCATTAGCGCCGTTGACCAAGTGTGAAGTAATTACAAGTCTCAGTCAACCTTGAGGTAGTGTTTAGCTTATCTTACCTTACCTGCGTCCCACTCACACACACGCTACCTGCCTCCCACACACACACACACACACACACACACACCAGTGTCCCACACACACACACACACACACCACCCTGCCTTCCCCACACATACACACACACACACGCCATTCCTGCCTCCACACACACACACACACACACACACTTCATCATGTGCCCCACACACACCCACACACACACACACACACCTGACTATGTTCGGAGGAGCATGCAGTCCACCCTTTTGAAGTTTATTATATGATTTCATGATCCAATAATAACTGTTAATAAGAGAGAGAAATATATAGAGAATATGTGTAGATGTTAACGAGCAGAAAACCATTAGCCATATATTACCTCATTAGAGATCTGATAAATACTCAAGAATCTTCAATCATTCAGTGTTCTAATATTCTATCGTTCTAATATTCCAACATTCCAATATTCCTTCATTCCAACGCTCTAAAGTCTCTCTCTTGCCGCCTCCTGCCAACTTGCCTGCCTTCCTCAACACACACACACACACACACACACAAAGCGATCGTAGAAACAGCGCGACACAATTGCCGAACGTACACTAGCAATCTCTGATCAGGTGGAGTGCGGGCCTGACACATCCAAAGGTCGCAACACAGCCAATTGTTCGTTTCTGTTTCATGTTAAGTTTATTTTCGGGAGAGCACAGGGCGAACCTTCAGTGTCCAGTAGTGGGAAAAACACAGCCAGGGTCGTCGTAACAAGAGGGAGGTTTTCCACTATATTGTGAGTTCTTCCGTGTTAAAAGATTAGATAGATAGATAGATAGATAGATAGAGATAGATAGAGATAGATAGATAGAGATAGATAGATAGATAGATAACACAGACGAGGTTTATCTCATAATTCGCTAATGGTACACAAAAGGAAGAAGGGGAGAAGAAGGAAGAATAAAAGGAGGTGGAGGAGGTGAAAGAGCCTAACAGCTACAGAAAACAACAACAACGACAAAAACAACAACAAAAACAACAACGACAAAAACAACAACAACAACAACAACGACAACAACAACAACAACGCTCTATTCCTTGTCTCTCACAATAATTATTTTGTATTGACTTCGCCTTGATCATATCTTCCTCCTCCTCCTCCTCCTAGTCCCCTTCCCTCCTCCTCCTCCTCCTCCTAGTCCCCTTCCCTCCTCCTCCTCCTCCTAGTTCCCTTCCCTCCTCCTCCTCCTAGTTCCCTTCCCTCCTCCTCCTCCTAGTCCCCTTCCCTCCTCCGGCTATGGTGGCACGGTGGGAAGGAGTATGGGAGGGAAGGGAGGAATAGAAGGAACTAGGGAAGGAAGGAGATAGTATGAGGGAGAAGAGGGAAAGAAAGGGGAATAGGGAGAAAAGGAGGAAGAGAAGAAAAAAGAAGGAGGGAGAGAGGGGGGGGAGATAGGGTGAGAGGAACAGAGGAGAAGAGAGAGAGAGAGAGAGAGAGAGAGAGAGAGAGAGAGAGACTGGACTTACTTACTAATCAACTAGTAGTAAGAGTGTAGCAAGTAAATAGTCATTAGTTTATTCTAACAGCCAAGCAGTTGGGTAATGGGCCAGCAGTAGGGACTTACAGGCGGAGTAATAGCTTTCACCGTGCTCCCAACGAGGGAAGGCTTAGGAGGCCCCCCCCTGGAAATCAGTTCAAGTTCTAGCCAAGCTAGTTGGTCCTGTGGTGGGGGGTTAGGGGAGGTTAGGGGAGGGGTGGAGTGGAGGAGGAGGTTGTGTGGAGGAATAGGAGGGGAGGGGTTTTGTGGAGAAGAAGGGGTGGTATAAGGAAGGGGCGGTAAGGTGGAGGGATGAGGAAGAGAGGAGAAGGCAGAGGAGGAGGAGAAAGGAAGGGGGGAGTAAGGAGGAGGAAGGGGGGGGGAGGGAGGTTGTAGCCCTAATGGTAAGTACTTAATTAAGTTTCCTTCTTTTTTTCCTCCCATGTCTATTGTTTCTTTCCTCAGCCTCGTTTTGTGGGGACAAGTTTAAGTTTTTTTGTTTTTTTTAGCTCTTGAGGGTAAATTAGTGAGACTGTGCCGATATCCTTTACTTCATCTTAACTACCGTACAAAAAATAACAACAAAAAACACTTATTTTTTTGTCATTCTCTTCTTTTATTCTCTTCATTATTGTCTATTTTATTAATTTTTTTCATTATTCACTTTTTGTTATCATTTCTTCATGTGGTTAAGAAATAAAATCTCAAATAAATTCATTAATATACATCTTCCTGGCGAGCAACTCATACAACAACAACTAATGTATCTACAACATCATAAAATACCTACAACATCAACAACCGGTATTAATAACAACAACACACTGTAAATACAATAAAGAGACGGGCACAGTCTTAATAACAGCAGATCACTTCAGCATCACCTACCTCTCTCCCTCCCTCCTGACACCTCAATACCTAACCTAACCTAACCTAACCTCACCTCACCTAACCCAACCTCACCTCACTTTACCTAACCTAACCTACCACTCTCCCTCCCTCCTGATACCTCAATACCTAACCTAACCTAACCTCACCTCACCTCACCTAACCCAACCTCACCTCACTTTACCTAACCTAACCTAACCTAACCTAACCTCACCTCACCTCACCTCACCTCACCTAACTCCCTCTCCGTGCACCAGTTACCGTTCAATAGGTTCATAGTAAGATCGGAGACACAATGCATCATACTGGATTTGTGCATCGACGGAGCCGAGTGGTCGTGTGTGTAGAGCAATTAATTATCACTCTCTGACATAACTTCCATCAGTAGAATGAGTTTCCTACCTATCATTAATAACTGATCGGGTCGTGTGTCTGTGTGTGTGCGTGTGTGTGTGTGTTGTCAATACAGTCAGAGGTCTCTTGGCTCTTCGATTCTCTGTGCCTGCTGAGAACCCCACCGGAACTTAATACATTTTTTTAGATGATTTACAAAAGGTGAAAGTTTTGGGTTTGATTTTTTCGTGATTGTTGAATGTGTTGTGTAAAAGAAAAACATAGTAGAGGATAATAATAATAATAATAATAATAATAATAATAATAATAATAATAATAATAATAATCTCGTTGACTGCATACAAAAATTCAAACTAAAAAATAAATAAAGTAAAATCATCCAAAACAAACACACACACACACACACACACACACACATATATTTTTCTCCTTACATGCAAACAAACACGAACATGCATCTCCCCTACACACACACACACACACACACACACACACACACACACACACACACACAATCAACCAACTATCTTTCAAAAATTAAAACGAGTGAGCCCCCGCCCATGTCAGAGGGGGTGAGGTGTATCCATTTGGTCGATTAGTTTGTCAGTGTTGGCTGTGACAGGACACCCATACAGACAAGACAGGACCATACATAAACATGACACAGACACATACAGGAACATACATATTTAAACAGACACATACACACACACACACACACACACACACACACACACACACACACACACACAGGATCTGATTGGACTTGAGTCGCCAACAACACAATACTCGGTAGGTCTGTTGTGGTCCACTAGCCCCTACTCTTATTCGCTCGTGTTATTCGTATGATTGGACCGATGGGGGTGTAGAGTGTAGGGTGTGTGGAGGGGTGTAGGGGTGAGTGTAGAGGTGTGTGTGTGTGTGTGTATGGAGGTGTCTATGGGAGGGAGAGTGTACGTGTGTTTAAGAGAGAACGAGAGAGAATGTCATATAGTAATTATAGCGAAAAAATACAGAGATAAAAGTAATCCAGAGAGAGAGAGAGAGAGAGAGAGAGACCCCAGCACACACCCTCAACAGGTAGGTGAGGGGGGGAGCCTGACACCGGTGAGAATCGATGGTCCACGGATAAACCCGATCACGGTGAAAAATTACCAATACCGACAGCATTTTTCCCCAGCCCTTTAAAGCCGCGGTATTTTGCCAAGAACGGTTCACTTTTACGCTACACATATGTATGCAAATTCTCTCTCTATGCGGTTTTCAAGTTATTTGCAATGCTGGTCTGCTCAGGTGTGGATCCTAGGCCCTGGGTTTTTGGTTTATTTATTGGTATTTATTTTTATTTTTGGTATCTATGTGTGTGGTAGGGGCAGAGGATGGGAGGGAAGGAGGTGAGGGAGGGGGGTGAGGGGGGAGGGGGTGAGGGGATGAGTTGTGTTTTATTATTATTATTATTATTATTATTATTTTTATTATTATTATTATTGTTGTTATTATTATTATTATTATTATTATTATTGTTGTTATTATTATGATATAACAGATAGAAAACGAGAGAGAGAGAGAGAGAGAGAGAGAGAGAGAGACAGACAGACAGACAGACAAATAGAGATATAAACTACAGGTAAACACAGGAGTATTGAGTCACTGTAGAACCATCACTACAGGACGCTACATAAACTACGCGTTAATGATAGTTTGTAATGTATCGCTGAGAGTTGGGTGATCAAATGAACATTGTGGCAGCCACCCGTAGAGCGTTTTATTGTGTGTGTGTGTGTGTGTGTGTGTGTGTGTGTGTGTAGTACGAAGGTGTCCGTTTGTATGTGTTTCTTATGGCAGATGTATGTATGTATGTATGTATAATGACAACAATTGTATATCAAAGTAATAGTCAAATTAATGGGCAAAATAGAGGTAAAAATAATGGTTAAAATAATGGTCAAATTAATGGTCAAAATAATGGTCAAAATATCATCAGTACTTTCACGACTCTACACACAAGGGTGATTACACAGCCCCCAATGGTACTGAAAATTGCATGACGCAGTGATAGTGAATGCATGACGCAGTGATAGTGAATGCATGACGCAGTGATAGTGAATGCATGACGCAGTGATAGTGAATGCATGACGCAGTGATAGTGAATGCTTGACGCAGTGATAGTGAATGCTTGACGCAGTGATAGTGAATGCTTGACGCAGTGATAGTGAATGCTTGACGCAGTGATAGTGAATGCATGACGCAGTGATAGTGAATGCTTGACGCAGTGATAGTGAATGCTTGATGGTGTATTAAAGTACAATAATGCAATAATGGTGATTATATAATGAACTGAGAGTAATTGCATGGTGTATAGTACTAAAGTGATTGATTGACGTAGGGATAGTGATTGCATGACGATGTATGAGTGATGGTGATTTCATGACTTCGTGATAGTGATTACATGATATATTCCTAATGATGGTGATTGCTTGTTAATGCCAGCTGCATGACTTGGTGATTGCATAATTCGGTTCTAATGGTTGCATGATTCGCGTTGATAGTGATATAGTGATTGCACGACGTGGTGATTGTGATGACTGCATGACGGAGTATCGGCAGCGAGTACAAAGTGTAGGGAGGGTGGCCATGCATTCATGATGGCCAGGCGCGTCATGAATAAAAATGCAGCGAGGGGGTGCATAACGCGATGTGGTGTTGGTGGTAGGGGAAGGAGGGTGTGGAGGGAGAAGGAGGGAAAGAGGTGCAGGGGGGAGAGGACGGGAGAAAGAGGAGAAGGAAGGGGAAAGGGAGATGGGAAGAAGAGATGGTAAGTGGTGGGTGCAGTGAGGGAGAAGGTGAGAAAGGGATGAATAACTAACTGAAGAAGAGATGAGGGAGGCTTTGATGGGGGAGGAGGAAGAGGGAGAGTAAGGTTAGGTTAGGTGAGGGAGGAAGGAGGAGATGGGGTGCTAATCGAGAGAGGAAGGAAGGGAGGGAGGGAGGGAGGGTGAAAGGGGTGATGGAAAGGGAACATGGAGGTGTTTGTGAAGGTTATGTCTGGTGATGGGAGGGGATGGAAGGGAGGGGAGAGAGAGAGAGAGGGGATAAAGAGGGGAATAGAGAGAGAAACAGATTGGTTTACATATCATGCATAATCGATAACGTTGATTGTCTGATGGAAAAAATATAATACAAGCAGTGTTGGATGGGGAATAGACGCAGGGGGCTGATGGGAAGAGGAGTGGGAAGAGGAGGAGGGGGAAGAGGAGGAGAGAAGAGGAGGAGGAGGAGGGTAGAAGAACAGGAATCAGTGAAAAATATCATAATTCATGGAAGAATTTCTCTCTCTCTCTCTCTCTCTCTCTCTCTCTCTCTCTCTCTCTCTCTCTCTCTCACGTTTTGCTATGTTCTCTCATTTCTTTTTTCATTTATTTGTTTCTTTGCTTTTGTTCCATTTTATTTAATTATCTTTGTTATCTTTAATTTTATTTGTTTATCAGTTATCTTATATATTTTATCTAATTGTTTGTTATTATTTAATTGTTTATCTACCTGTTATCATTTATTCATCCCCAAGTTTATCTAATAATTTATCTTCTCAATTATCATCTATCTTATTAATTTAATTATTCACGACATTTTTCTTATCATTTCCTTATTCCTCTGTTCACTAATTTATTCACTTTATTATTTGCTTTTTTATTTTTGTATCAGTATGTACCTGTATGTATGTATGCATGTATGTATGTATGTATGTATTTATGTATGTATGTATGTATGTATGTATGTATGTGTATTCCTCGGTAGTTAATAACCCTAGTGCAGAATTAACATAGTAATTGCAGGTAATAGACCTAGGACACGATGGCACAACCGCAGAGAAAAATAAACACTCATTTGCCCTCCTCTGTTGAGTCCTGAGAGAGAGAGAGAGAGAGAGAGAGAGAGAGAGTACACTAAACAAAAAAGAGAGAAAAAGAGGTAAAGAGAAAGAGGGAATAAATAATAAAAATAAAAACAGTAATTGGAAACGTGCCATTTATCACAACCACCATTACAATTCATCAAGAAAGATATTAGCGTCGAATTAAATGGGGCAACCTAAGCCTATGATAATCACCTAATCCTTTCTTAGTCATTAAAGAGGAAAGAAAATACACCCATTAATATTTCTTCCTCGCTAAACAAGAAAAGAGAATAGATTGTGGTAATTGTGGTGGTTGTGGTGGTGGTGGTGGTAGTGATGGTGGTTGTGGTGGTGATGGTGGTGGTGGTTGTGGTAGTGATGGTGGTGGTGGTAGTGAGTGATGGTGGTGGTGGTTGTGGTGGTGGTAGTGATGGTGGTTGTGGTAGTGATGGTGATGGTGGTTGTGGTGGTGGTGGTGGTAGTGGTAGGTATGGTGTTAGTAGTGGTGGTAAAATTCACAGTCTTGGTGGTGTTTAAGTTCAGGTTCGTCTCCCTGTAACGTTCTGGACGGTGATTGGTTCATTAGGAGAGTTAGTTTGTTTTGATTGGCTAAGAGGAAGGGGAGATATAATTTCCCTCATTGGCTGATGGTTTGGGACTACTCTCACGCTCATTGGTCCGTCTCATGACAGCGTTGGCACCTGTCCACACGAGTTTATATAAAAATAAATGAAGAAACATAGCATAAAAATAAACTATGACTAGGTACATAGGTTTACAGTTGAGGATTTGAAGGTGGTCGAGTACAGTATCTTACCAAATTACCCCCTTGTTTACCCCTTTTCCTAACCTGCAGTATACTACATCCGCACTGCCCCTAATTGGCCACGATACTGAGGCCTCTACCTATATAGTAATTAAGGTATTATTTTTTACACTGAATAGTTCAATTAATAGTGATGTATGGTGATGGCTTCACTATAAGGTAATGATAGTGACTGTGTGTGTGTGTGTGTGCGCGTGCGTGTGTGCGTGCGTGTGTGTGTGTGTGTGTGTGTGTGTGTGGATGATTACAGGATGGGGTGCCTGGTTGGCCTTCCTGTGCTTAGTTAGTTTAATGATGTGTTCGCTCTGTTTAGTTCAGGTATACTGCTGACTGATATATTTCAAGTATATTTTGATGGTTCGGTATATTACAGGTATACTTAAAAAACTGGAATTAGGTATATTTAGTGGACCATTTATGGCATTGGTATACCTAATGAACATGTATACTAGTTAGTCAGAGTATTATACTATAGATAATGGTATATATACAGTATATACATTCCAAGCATGAGTTATACTTTGGAATGGTTAATACAAGCATACACTATACCAGTATTTTTTATTACACACTCATACACTATACCAGGATATACAGTATTATACACACATATACAATAACAGGATAATTCATACACGGATATACACTACTAGAATAATTCATACACGTGTACACAATACTAGGATGGTTCATACACACACACAAACACACACATACATCCCCTCTACAACGTGTTAACTGAGCCAATACGCCTCTGTTGTTGTGTGAATATTAATATATCAAAACACTCATTTCTGATCTATACTAATGTTAACCTTACGATCCCACCTCGCTTCCAACCCCCCCCTCCCTCTCCACCCCTCGCCCCTCCCCCCTCTCCACCCCTCCCCCCTCCCTCGTAGTAATACAATCAGGCTATGTTAACCCACGAAACTCACAACATTTAATTTACAAAACCTAACTGATGTGCTGCCTCCACTCTACTAATCCGAAAAATTCACACGTCCGTCTATTTGCATTCATGTTTGTAAACCAACAAACGCACGCGCTGATGAACGCCCAATACACACACATGTTAATGGACAAACAGGTCTATCGAAAACAAACACACACACACAACCGATTCTCTACACAGAGAATCGACACACGATTAAAAAGTTAGACTCGTAAGTGAATTATATATCGCATACATATATTTGTGATGTGTATATGTGTCAATGTGTGTGTGTGTGTGTGTGTTTATATATATATGTGTGTGTTTGGTAAATAAAAATAAACTATAAATAACACAAAATAAAATGTATTAATAATCAAGACAAATACAGTAACTAAGAAATAAATTTACTTTATAAATTTATACAACAAATACAGTACAAAAAATATTAATTGTATTTTTTTTCCTCTTTTTCAATGCAGTAAACTCGAGGATTTATGGATAAGGAAGAAGGGCATATCCAACACCACCTTCCATGAGCCTGAGATGAGAGGGTAAGTCACTTAGAAGTTACTTAAAGGTTAGGTTAGGTTAGGTTAGGGAGGGAGATTAGCTTAGGTTAGGGGAGGATCAGGAAGAAAAGGAGGAAGATAAATGTACTAAATATCCTGTTTTTAGTGTTTTTGTTTATTTGTTTATTTGTGGGTTTAATTGTAACAAAAACATAAAATCTGAAACAATTAAAAAAAATAATGAAATAAATAAAAAAAAAATCCAGACGTCACCCACAGAAAAAAAAATCCGATCTTAGAAGACATTAAAGGTAACAAAAACGTAAACAAACAAACAACAACAGACCACAAACAAAACAAACAAACAAAGACCCAGACCACTTGAGAACACCCCCCTAGACCACAAAGACCGAACAAACAGATAGGGACAGGCCTAGGGGGACGGGTTGCGGTGGCTGGACAAATCGACCTTCATGTTCTTAACTCCTTAACAAGCAGCGTTTTTCTTGCAATTATGGAAATCCTATCACGCCAGCGGTTGTTCCTCATCAACAACATATTAATGACCCTCGCTATAACCACCACCTGTCTATAGCGTCTACCCGTGGGAACTTTTTTTTTAAGTGCCGTTGTACTAGAGTGGCCGTTGTACTAGAGTGGCCGTTGTACTAGAGTGGCCGTTGTACTAGAGTGGCCGTTGTACTAGAGTGGCCGTTGTAGTGGCCGTTGTACTAGAGTGCTGTTGTACTTGTACTAAAGTGCCGTTGTACTAGAGTGCCGTTGTACTAGAGTGCCCGTTGTACTACCGTTGTACTAGAGTGCCCGTTGTACTAGAGTGCCCGTTGTACTAGAGTGCCCGTTGTACTAGAGTGCCCGTTGTACTAGAGTACCCGTTGTACTAGAGTGGCCGTTGTACTAGAGTGGCCGTTGTGCTAGAGTGGCCGTTGTACTGGAGTGCCCGTTGTACCGGAGTGGAGTAAAGGTAAGCTAAGCGGAGTGACGATACGTATAAAAACTGGTCTTAGAGTTACCTGTCTATAGCGGACACCTGTGATAACCTTTTACCCGATATGTACAATTAAGCGGAGTTGATGAAACATATTTGTGATACGTTAAATTGAAGAAAATAACGTAAGGAGTATTTTTGGTGGTTGTTGTGGTTGTTAGTGGGGTTAATAGCTTCTGTGGTCGACGCTAGATCATGTTTACAGCTGTCTAAAAGCGTAGTTAACTGTAGATTGAGATTCAGGTATTAGCCAATCACAGCACCTGTGTTGTGGACGCGGATTGGGTTAATGGTGTGATGATGTTGACGGAGATATACACAGACAGACACACTGAGACAGAGAAAAGAAGACAGAGACTAAACATGACAGGGAGAGAGAGAGAGAGAGAGAGAGAGAGAGAGAGAGACGAATGGCAGCATTAGAAGGAACAGGTAAGCCAGGTCGAGATATTCCTGGCGGATGTGAGAATTACTGAATGTGTTATTAATATTTCGGGCAAGACTTAGGGCCGTCATCTACTGGCCAGAGGTGTGGTGAAGGTCTTAATGGCTCACTAGTGTCCGCCAGGGCCAAGTGAGGGAAGTTTTTACATACCGTAAATCTTTGAACATTTGTTCCACTCCAGTGTTCAAAATAGATTATTGTGCCGCGAGGGATGTTGGAGGAGAATTATTGTACCATGAACATGTATAAATGTGTACTGTTGGTTCATGAATATGTATAAATTAATTGTGCGAGCAGCTTATGTTAGGTGAGAATTTTTCTAAAAAAAAAAAAGTGTATAAATGTGGATGAATGTTCAATGAATATGTATAAACACTCGCGGTGTGGCATCAGGGACAGGTCAGGGAGATATTTAAAAACAGATAAACCACTTCTTGAATCTCCCTCCCTCCCTCCCTCCCCCCCCTCCCTCCAAGTTCAGTGTTGTTGCATTTCATTCCTAGGAACAACTGAGAGAGAGAGAGAGAGAGAGAGACAAAAAACCCAACAACACTCCATTCGTCAGCAGCCTGGTCGTGACTTTACTGGAAATACTAAATGAGATGAAAGTGTTAAATTCTAAGTTACAATTCACCAGAGGAGTGTTACTGATTATTCTACCTGAGTTGAATCCTGAACTATAGTGTAGTGAGTGTCATAGCGTGAAGAAATTCTGATGTTTCTCATGTTTGTGTGGCTGAGGTTGGTGAGGGAGATTTGCAGGTGAGGTAAATATAAAGAGAAAATGGAACCGAAATGAAATATAACTTTTATTTTTCCTTCTTCATATTTTTAAGGTTAGGTTAGTTTAGGTTAGGTTAGGTAAAGGGGGGGAGGTTGGATTAAGGGAGAGGAGATTAGGTTGGGTTAGGGGAGGATCAGGAAGAGGAGGGGGAGGAGGAAGAACAGGAAGAGGAGAAAGAAGAAGAACAGAAGGAAGAGGAGGCAGAAAAACACTCTAGTCTAGTTGTTCATAATGACAAAGTTATAGTGTGAAGACCGCCACACCACCTTCCTCCCTCCCTCTTCCCCCCTCTCCTCTCTCCCTCCCCTCCCTTCCTCTCCTCCTCCCCCTCTCCTCATCCCCCTCCCTCTCCTGCCTCTCCTCCCTCCCTCTCCTGCCTCCTCCCTCCCCCTCCCTCCCCCTCCCCCTCTCCTCCTCCCTCCCTCCCTCCTCCCCCATCTCCTCCCTCCTCCTCCCTCCTCCCTCCCTCCCTCCCTCCCCTCCCTCCCATCACCGACACAAAATATTACACTCCGCGGTTGAACCATGTGCCCACTCCACGCCCCGCCGACTAGTGATGAATGCCGAGCGAAAGTCCTCGATTTTACGGAGGTTGTAATCAGCCAATAAATCAGGAAACACGGTGAAAGTTTCCGAAAACCCCGTCTAACACAGAGCTTCAGAGTCTATCGTCAATTATAATCAAAGACTTATTGATACCGCCTTAGGCATTCTGATTCGCAGTCAACGGGGCGTAAACCGTAATTCACTTGATCAGGAGGGTATTGATCTTTGTGACGTTGGGGCGTAAGGTTGGTGATCGTTTTCCCCCCCTCGTCTCTCGGTGGAAATTTCATATGAAGTGAACATCTGTGAACTATGGCTCTTGGAATTTGATATTATTTGACTCGTTGGTGAACAGTGTTGTGGTACTTGTGATATTGGTGTTTGTTCACTGTTGTACTGAACGATGGGCAGACTGCATTGGTTAGGTTAGGTTAGGTTTTATGCGATACCTGTAAAATGACTTTGTGTGTGTGTGTGTGTGTGTGTGTGTGTGTGTGTACAAAAGGCATCATGTGATCGCTGTGTTAATGTGGATTTTGTTTTGCTCATTCACGTAACAGTACCTGTGTTTATGAGTACAGTCACACAATTCAAGGTGACTCAACCGTTTAATAAAACATACACACAGACAAGTACACGGTGATATAAGCACATACACACAAAAACACACACACACACACACACACACATATATGAACATGGACACGGTCACGCACACACGAACGCGAGCAAGCACAGCACACGCTTACGGTGACAAGCAACCATGCATGCGCTCACAATAACATGCCAACGCTTACGCATGTCAACGCTTGGTTACGCAGGTGTCTCCACGCACCACGTTATATTACAAACAGACACGCCCGCTGCGACAGATACGCACGAATGCACGGGAGTAAACATGCACACACACGCAAGCATACACGCAAATCATAACCAACTTACATGTACACACAAACACACACACACACACATAAAACGCTAAAACAGACACATAAACCCACGCACACAGAAGGACAAACTAACACGCCACGAACTCAAACCACGCCCACACGCATTCACTAGCTCACACACAAGAACAGACGCACACGCACGCACGCAAACACACATGCAAGCTGTCGCTGGGCCGCCCCTGGGTCTCCGCTTTGATCGCAGCACCAGTATGAAATTGTCACCCCGGGCTGCAATCACCGCCGCAGCCACGTCTTTAACACTCACTCACTCACTCGCTCACTCACTCACTCGCTCACTCACTCACTCACTCAAACATTGACTCACTCATCCGGTGCCCACCCTCACCACTGTCCACTCTCATTTATCTCCCTTGTTTTTTCTTCTCTCCCTCCTCCCCCCCCCCCTTCCCCCCCCTTTTCCTCCACCTACTCATTTCCTCACCTCATTAAACACTGTCGCTATCCACTCACACTCCCCCCACAAGACTTGACTCACCGTAAAACAGGAGGGAGTTTGTATTGTGACTCATGAATACCTGGGCTGACTCATTCACCTCTGTGGGTATATCTATCTCTCTCTCTCTCCTCTACACACACACACACACACACACAGAGCTTAGTATAGTCAGCAG
>NW_024710935.1:687500-710000 GCF_018991925.1 Homarus americanus | reverse complement strand
ATAGGATGATTCGAACAAAGAATTGGGCTGTATACTTCATGCTTAGTATACTTATCATACTTTTATCATACTCACCCTCACTCCTTTCTCGTGTATCATACCTCGTCTGTATGATAAGACCAACAGTAGTTTACGATTTTAGAGAGAGAAAGAGAGAGAGAGAGAAACCGAGAAATGAAAGAGAGATAATGATAAACTTGAAGATATTAATTTGGCTATAGTGAAGGCAAGTCATAAGACCAGTTTTTGTATGCTTGTCTCTCTCTCTCTCCGTGTCGCTCTATCTCTCTCTCTCTCACTCACTTTGTCTCTCTCATTCTCGTTGTCTCTCCGTGGTTGGCGGGGCAGGTCGCTGGTGCTTACCTGTGGGAGAAAAACAGGTGTGTTAATGCAAGTCATACCTTTTTAGCTTATTAAAAAGAATTCTATATAGAGAAAAGATGAGTTACATTTATATATTTTTTTCTAACACATGAAAAAGTTGAAGCTATATAATATATTCTATATTTTTATGGGTGGGGGGGGTAAAGTAACTTGATGCAATATATTTCTCCTTAAAGTTTTAAAAAAATACTTAAGGGATATAAAGATGATAAATTAAATGTGATAAGTTATTTGAAGATTTTTAATGGTGATGCTTCTGGTAATACTGGGTGGAGTGCAGGATGTATTAATGTAAACAGTCGTGTGATGTTGGTAGTACTTCATATATACTGCCAGACACACACACACACACACACACACACTCCACCATTGACCCCTTTAGCCCTCCTTGAGTACGATGCTAATCCCACTGAGTACTGTGACGTATTGCAATGAGTACGATGACTTAACCCCTTGAAATACAACAAGTTAATTCCTTGAGCGATGACCTGTTCCCTTGAGCTGGATGACCTTGTAGAGAGGATTTTAAGTCATCGTCCTCAAAGCTTTAAGACTCTGCCCTTCCATAATAACAATGTGTTAAAAGCCTTTTGTCATTCCTTAATTATCGGTATTGAATCTCTCGAGTACTTAACCTAACCTCAACATAACCTAACCTAACTTAACCTAACCTCAACCTAACCTCAACCTCAACCTAACCTCAACCTAACCTCAACCTAACCTAACCTCAACCTAACCTCAACCTAACCTCAACCTCAACCTCAACCTCAACCTAACCTCAACCTCAACCTAACCTAACCTCCTAACCTCAATATAACCGGTATTAAATCCTTCATAAATCAGAGAAAAAGACTCACCACACAGCGATAAATTACCACCGTAAGAGTTCCGACTTGTTCACTTAAGTGTTATTCACAAACCTAACTGAAGAACCACCTAAGGCACACCGTTGATTTTCTCCTATATATATATATACGAGCGATTCATGAACTCTCACTCAAGGTCGCACTCCTCACCAAACGAGCCAATCAGCAGCCTCCCTCAGCAGCACACCTGACTAAACGAGCTAATCAACAGCCTCCCCTCAGACCCAACGCTCAAGGTGAAGTTCAGAAGGTGTAATTCATAAATCATGTTCTTAGACGCCCTGGGCTAAGAGCGACGCGACGCAGCCCACCAATGGCAAGAAAATGGCTATAATTTGGAACTATCGCTGAGCGGGAGTCACTTAGCGAGCCTCCAGCAGTGAGTGTGTGTGAGTGAGTGAGTGAGTGTGTGGGTGTGGGTTACTGATGGTGGTGATGGTGGTGGTGTTGGTGATAGTGAGGCAGCTGTTTCTCTGCTCTTAAATTCTCTGCTTGTCTGCTTTCATATACTCACTCGTTTACTTGTTCACTTTGATCGTATGAAACTCCATTACCTTTTGTTTCGCCCTCTCTTCACTGTACGAATCCTACCATATATTTTTTTTTGTCCTTTTCCTCCTCTTATGAACGTTTACTCTCACCCCACATTCTCCCCTCCCCCTATTCGTCCCCTTACAAACCTATTCTCCCCATTTCCTTCTTTTTCTTTCACCCTTATACATTCTTACCCCATTCCTCCCCTTACGAACCTATTCTCCCACCTCACACAGATTCCCTCTTTTCCTCCTTGCACGAAGCTCTTCTACCTACGAGCACAAAAGCACCTGTCAGGCTCGAACACTTTGTCCTCACCTTACTCAACCTATTTTCCTCCTCATAATGAACCCTGCTGCCTCGACTTTACCTGATATTAAAAAACACACCACTTCCTGGTCACACACACCGGCGTTGACTGCTTGTGGGGCCTTCTGCTTCCTGCTGACACCCCCCTCCTTAGTTACCTGCTTGGGTCATTTCCTCCTTCCTAATGACCTCACTTTACCTAGTTACCTTTTTTTGTTTGACCTCCTGCTAACTCCTGACCCTCTAATTACCTACTTGTATAACCTCCTGCTTCCTGCTGACCCCTCCCCTGACCTTTCACACTCCCTTACGCGTGGGGCCTATGCTTGCTTGTAATAATAATAAAGTTGATCGAAAGCACAACAGTTCATCTCTAATATCCTCAGCGTTTAATTCTAATTCCGCACTGTGTCAAGACTTCAACCACAAGTGAACGAGTATTAATCCGGAAATTCGTTTTATGTTCGAGTTTAATGATCTAAAATTAGAGGCAGAATTCCGTAATATTTTGACAAGATGATGTAGAAAGTATGCGATGAATTGCTAGGTGAGTATCCCCCTTGATGACGTATGATTGATGTGGTACAGGTCTGGCGTGTTTGTGGTGTTGGTTGCCGTGTGTGGTGGTGGTGAGGTTGCCCCGCGGCGTTGGTAACAGTGCTGCTGCTGCTGCCTGCTGGGATACGAGGACGTCTGGGGGAACAGTAGGGAACAGCAACAGCAGCAGTGAGGAGGAACAGCCGGGGTGGCCACAATCGCTGGTCATTAACGCTATTTGCAACACCACCACCACCGACCGACAACTGGACTGTGAAAGTTACGACGTTAAGGAGGTGGAGAGAGAGAGAGAGAGAGAGAGAGAGAGAGAGAGAGAGATAATGTACGGATCCTTTACTGCAACAAAAATCAGAAAACAAACACACACACACACACACACACACACACACGTAAATAAAAACAATATTCACAAGTGACTAAACATCTTGATCTAGTCTGATGTTTTTTTTTTAAGGGGTCGAGTCTCTGGCAGCAGTGAGATCCCCTTCCCCTATAAGAGACACAACAGACAGGGCCAGCTGATAGCAACTCCCCCTCAACAAGATTTCTCGCCGCCATAATAATCCACTAAAATAAGGTAACCCGAGAGTTTCCGCTTTGAACCAATTATGACAGGTAACGGAGGTAGGTGTGTGTGTGTGTGTGTGTGTGTGTGTGTGTGTGTGTGTGTCTCTCTCTTATAACCTATTCGTAGTGAAGTCACGCACGAGGAAATATATTTGATGGCTACAGTGAGTTGGAAACGTATTACCATGTCCTCCTCACAAACCGGTATTAGTCAGTCTTCTTTTTTTCTTTTTTTTCTTTCTTTCTTTCTTTCTTTCTTTCTTCCTCCCCGCCATTGGCTACCTTTAGCTTTGGTATAGGAGCACTGAGCAGCAGTGTTCAACCTCCCTCATCTCGTTTTCTTTGCGGCGTGAAAGA
The DNA here is from genome assembly GCF_018991925.1 of Homarus americanus. Taxonomy (NCBI): domain Eukaryota; kingdom Metazoa; phylum Arthropoda; class Malacostraca; order Decapoda; family Nephropidae; genus Homarus; species Homarus americanus. Next base: position 706,425 of record NW_024710935.1, on the reverse strand, counting down.
GATGGATGTTTTTCTTTTCAGTGGTTGGCGGCAGTAAAATATGACAGACGATCACCTGAAATAATAGCAATCCAGGACCCATTTAAACCTCTCGGTGAATGCGAAATAAATAATGATCGCGCATAATTCCCCGGGTAAAAGTATCGAACTCACAACACCCTTTACCCTTCCCCCCCCCCCGACGAAAGAAAATTAATGATTCCAATATTATTTCGTCTCGTCTATCCCACCCACCACCCCTAACCACCACCACCACCACCCTTCTTCCACCCCACGTCACCCCCCAGCCTTAAACCACGCTAGACTCATTTCTCAAACAAGAAGCAAAAATGCGATTAAATCCCATTCAGACCTTGCCAATCAGAGTCCTTTGAATTTTGGGGGCCAGTCTGATCATAAATAATATATTGTCGCATATGGCTAAAGGGTTGTATTGAGGCGAGGCTGGGAGCTAGAGGCAGAGTGGGCCAAGTGAGTTGTCCCTTCCTCACCTCGTATGGGAAGCCGCGGCCCCACTACCCTTACTCTCTACCCTGATGGTATCGTTCTATGTGTATGTATGTATAACTCATATACATACATACATACATACATACATACATACATATATATATATATACATTTCATTTTAATCCAATAACACGCGGACTTAAACATATAATCAACGACCTCACCAGCCAGGACTCGAAACCCTAGACCTTATCATCCAGACACTCAGCCCTCATCAATAGGAAATAGAGAGGGGATAATATGAAAATTACCCTTAAACAGACAACACACATGGGGTCTGTCTGTCTGTCAGTCTGGAAAGTACAAGTGTTGACACAGCTCTCTGGCCTCCCCTCTAACACCAATTAACTCTTGATAGTAGATTCAGAAGGTAAAATATATCACCACTTTAGAGCTCTATTGACCCGTCACCCCGCGAGGTTGAGTTCTGAGTTCTCCTTCCGTCCTTCCTTCCTTCTCCTTCCGTCCTTCCCTCCTTCCCCTTCCGTCCTTCCCTCCTTCCTTCCTTCTCTCTCCCTCATTCCTTTCTTCTCTCTCTCCCCCCGTCTCTCCCTCCCTCCTTTCCTCCTTCCTTCTCTCTCCCTCTCCTTCCTGCCCTCCCTCCCTCTCCCTCCCCCCCTCTCCCGTAAGCTGGTCTGGCCCACTGTACCACACAACATCACAGATCAGCGTATCGCCGTTTTAATCTGCATACACGCATTTGTTTGGATTAAGCAAGAGGGGAGGGTAGAGGGAGGGAGAGAGAGAGAGAGGAGTGGGATTCTAGACGCGGTAGTATTTTTTTTTCGTTCTCTCTCTCTCTCTCTCTCTCTCTCTCTCTCTCTCTCTCTCTCTCCCAACATTTATTTTTCACGATTGTTGGACGAGAAAGTCCGCCACGCTCGATTTGCTGTAACCTAGACTCAACCCTCTGTTAGTTCTTATCATAAACACGCCGCGAGCAACCGTGCGTTCATCTGGCCGGATAAATAGATCCACAGCCGGCTTATCGGAGGGCATTATGGGTAACGCTGTATTTCATGCTTAAGCTGACGGATTGTTGAATTGTACGTAATGAAATCGTTTGATACGAGTTTTCTCTTGTTGTTGTTAGTCGCCTTCAGCTCCGAGGTGCCGCGACGTGCAAGCTGGATTTAGTGTTCATGGCCGCCCCCTTAACAGATGGTAGTTGTGTGCTCAAGTTCATTTTTCTTGCAAATACCAATTCTTTTATTTTGCTGCATTAGTCTTGGTGTGTGTGTGTTTGTGTGTGTGTGTGTTTGTTTTGTTTTGTTTTTGTATGTGTGTGTACGTTCGTATATATATATATATATATATATATATATATATATATATATATATATATATATATATATATATATATATATATATATATATATATATATATAAAGAGCCGTCAGCAAACGCCTGAGTCAGCGTATCAAATACTCGTCAGCTCCACATTTCCAAAACAGATGTTCTTGTGGGGACAAAAAAAGTAAACCTCCCAAAGACAAACGCCGTTTCCCCCATATGGGTCTGACCTCATCTGATTTGCATGTTTGGTCTGGTCTCAGCGGGTCTTGTGACAGAAGACCATTTTACAGACGTATTGCGAGTTTATGTAGATGAAACATAAATAATTGAGACGCCCATCGCCGCCAGCCAGTCACGCAGATGTCACTGGTGTTCCAGAAGGTGGGGGCTCTTAGCTCTCTCTCTCTAAAGTTTTTCTCCTGTTCCTTTAATCTTACTCTCTCGGCTTCTGTCTGTCTGGAGAAAAGTTCACTGCAGTTGAACGTCCGCTTTCCCCCTCCCCCTTCTTTAGTTCTTGAGAATATACGTTCACTTTAAGCGATGGGAGCCTCTTTCACGAAATATATAAACCACAACTGAACAACCTCCTTGTGTTGGACGGTGTTCACCACGACCATTACACAATTAGCTATTCGTTTACCTCTTAAGTCTGAACCCCACTATAGGTTACCTTCGTAAACACAAACATCCACCCCCAACCTCCCGCCCACCCCCAACCTACCGCCCACCCCCTCCCCTACTGTGGCCTTCCCTTCCCCTTCTCCCACCCTTGGTTCCCCTCAAGTTAATGAATAACAAGGCGAGGGGGGGAGGGTGGAGGGAGGGAAGGAGTAAGGGGGAGAGAGGGAAAGAGGTAAGAAGGAAGGGAGACCGAGGGAGAGAGGGAGGGAGTCGAGCGGGTGGCTGGTACTGGGGGAGGGAAGGAGGGAGGGAAGGAAAGAGGAGGGAGGGAGGGGGTCGAGTGGCTGGCTGGCTGGTACTAGGAGAGGGGGAAGGTAAACTCATCCATTTCTTGTCGCCAGGAGTCATCCGTACTGAGCTAACCATGTTACCGCTAATGCCCTTAATAACACACCTGATGACCTGTGCCCACTACCTCCTCCTCCTCTCCTCCCCTTTCCCCCTCCCCCCCCCCCCCCTGTGCTGGTGTTGCTTGAGACCCAGGAACTAGTGGTGTCTCAGCTGGTGATCGCGGCTGCCTACTTTCCTCTTGGTAACCTTAGGCTTTTTGCCAGCTGGTCACCAAGATGTCTATATGTGTTTTTATCTTAGGGTTTTCTCATATGACTGTTTTCTTTGTTTTGGTCACCAAGATGACCGGAAACCGCGCCTGGTGTCTTTGGTGAAGCGGTTTGTTTATGTGTGCACAGGCTGGGATGTCACGTGCACACCTCGACGCATGATGATTAGTTATACCTGAGAGAGAGAGAGAGAGAGAGAGGTTACGGTAATTGCTTGATATGTACACCATCAATCTGTTCAATCTACACACACACACACACACACCACTACGAATTTATACGTATACATAAACACATACGTACATACAGACACACGTGGTTACACATGTGTCTGGGTATTGATAAGAGAGAGGAAGGGAAACACAAGCGCCAACCCTGATTACACGCGCTTGAGTGCATCTCGTGGCAATCATGACTTGAGGGCAACCCCAGAATATAAATTGCACTCTCCCGGATCTACTCAAAGACCCGGAGCTCAGATTATCTCACTGAACACCCAAAGAGTGCATGGTGTAAAATACTCGTCTCTTGCTTCATATATTTTTAATTTTGCATAAAACGAATGCACAGTTCTTAGTGCATGTTACAGAGTGCATGTTGTAGAGTGCGTGCTTTAGAAAAATTCTGCTAAGTGTTAACATTTGGATGCTTAGAGAGTGTAAATTGCATGTCGTATGTCACAGAGTGCATACAGCAGAGTAAATAGTGAAGTACATACCAGCGAGTGTAGGTAGCAGAGAGTTACAATGAGTGTATACCGTAGAGTGCATGCCAATGAGTACAAACCAGAGTTCATATCAGCGAGTAAAACCCTCCAAGAGTACACATCAACGAGTGCATATCTCAGAGTACACACATCAACGAGTGCATACCTCAGAGTACACAAATCAACGAAAGCATACCTCAGAGTACACACATCAACGAGTGCATACCTCAGAGTACACACATCAACGAGTGCATACCCTAGAGTACACAACCGACGAATGCACTCAACAGAGCTCATGTTACCAGGGAGACAGAACCTGCTGTGATCTGTCCTCCACCACAATTTCCGCTTAACTGTCAATCCACATAAGCGACATCACCAATCATTCGCATTTTTCCACTGATCCGGCAGGCGAGAGAGAGAGAGAGAGAGAGAGAGAGAGAGAGAGAGAGAGAGAGAGAGAGAGAGAGAGAGAGAGAGAGAGAACAACATACGGGATATCAGTTGACAGTGTACCCCGTCGTCTCCACACTGCCTGACAGCGACTGTTTATATGACAGCCATTAGAGTGTAACCAACCCGCCCGTCGGTCTCTTTTGGCTAGAGTAGTATTATGTATTTTCGTATACGACTCCGTGTATTAGTAACAGATGTGGTGTATAGTTCCGGGAGATCACCTAACCTAACCTAACCTAAATACTAACCTAATGTTCACCTAACCTAACCTAATGTCCACCTAACCTAACCCAAACACTAACCTAATGTTCCCCTAACCTAACCTAACCAAACTTAACCCGTTCCCCTAACCTAACCCAAACACTAACCTAATGTTCCCCTAACCTAACCTAACTTAACCTAACCAAACTTAACCCGTTCCCCTAACCTAACCCAAACACTAACCTAATGTTCCCCTAACCTAACCTAACCTAACTTAACCTAACCAAACTTAACCCGTTCACCTAACCTAACCCAAACACTAACCTAATGTTCCCCTAACCTAACCTAACCTAACCTAACCTTACCTTATACTTCCTTCCCCCGTGGCCTCAAACCTCATCTCACCTCACCTCCATAATCTTATTTATTACTGATAAAACAAGGTATGATTTTCGTTACTATTGGAAGAGTAATCTGTAGTGAACTAACTACTGTGTCCATCCTCTAGGTGACATACGCTAGGATGTCCTATAAATACGCCAGGATGTTCTTTAGAAGGATTCCTTGTCTGTTCCATCCTACGCCTGACATACGCTAGGATGTCCTATAAATACGCCAGGATGTTTTTTTAGAAGGATTCCTTGTCTGTTCCATCCTACGCCTGACATACGCTAGGATGTTCTAGGATGTTTTATATATACGCCAGGGTGTTCTTGAGAAGGATTCCTTGTCTGTTCAATCCTACGCCCATGTGTAACGCATAGGATATTCAGGATTAATCAGTGAATTTAAATAGGATTGTTTGAGACATCCTTCATAATAGGGATATATATATATATACAATTAGGTGAGAGTATATCCAGGTAAATTGAACACCTGAGAACGACTTAGCTTTCTAAATAAATCGAACAGGTGAGAACGACTTAGCTTTCTCTACAAATCGAACAGGTGAGAACGTCTTAGCTTTCTCTACAAATCGAACAGGTGAGAACGTCTTAGCTTTCTCTACAAATCGAACAGGTGAGAACGACTTAGCTTTCTCTACAAATCGAACAGGTGAGAACGTCTTAGCCTTCTCTACAAATCGAACAGGTGAGAACGAGGTTGATCAATGTTCCACCTGTGTGTGAATCCCGGAGAGACCTGACAAGAGTTGACAGTCAAAGATCCCGCTATCATACCACTGTCATAAAAGTCAGACACAGACAGACACACATACACACACACACACACACACACACACACACACACACACATACACACAGAGAGGCGACACTAACCTAACCTATAGCTAATCTAATTTATACCAGGAGTTACTTCCCCCTTAGCCAACCACAATGATAGACTGTAGATAGATGGATGAGTGGATGAGGTGGATAGATGGATGGATGAATGGATGAGGTGGATAGATGGATGGATAAATAGGATCGTAGGGACAAGCCACTGATATGAATAGATGGATGAAATAGGTTTTGTTTTATTTATTACCTTTTCCATATCTTTCCCATCCTCTCTCTCTCTCTCTCTCTCTCTCTCTCTCTCTTCCACCTTGTACTTCACCTCTCTTCTCTGCTCCTCTTCCTTCTCCACCACACCCGTCCCACCCTCCAATACCTAATCCATCTCTCCCTTCTTTCCCTTCATCCCACTTCATCCCTCTCTGATTCCTGCCTCTCCCAGATCACTCCTCCTTCCACCTCCATTCTCTCTTCCATCACTCACTACATTGCCTTTATTTTCCCCTTCCATTACTGTACCGTCGTCTTTATCACCTCTTTCTCACCCCTCTATCCATTGTTTTCCTCCCATTCTTTCCTCATCACCTATGTATCTTTTCCTTCCCACCCCTCTTCTAAACCTCCTTCCTTTTCTTCCATCAACCCTTCCTTCATTCCCTCTTCCATTACCCTTCAAAATCACTTTTCCTTCCTTCCTTCTTTTCTTTCTTTCCTTACTGCACACTCCTCTTCCTCCTCCTCCTCCTCCTACCCTCCTCTACCACCCATCTCCTCCCTCCCACCCCCTCCCTCACCACCACACTCTCTCCCTCCATCACCACCCATCACCACCACCCACCACTCTCCCTCCTCAGAAAATATAACTACGAGACAAAACTGCCGGCGTTAAGGAATGTTACGCCAGTGTGTTCAGTTTTATCTTATGCGGTATTTAATTAATGGCCGAATCCCTGATATTGGTTTCATAGTTTAGAGTTTCACTAATTAATTCTTGAAAGTTTTGATCCTAATATTATTATTTTTTTTTGGTTCGTTTTCGACTATCCGATGAGCCAGTTCGACGCGCGTTCGGGTAGGTTCGACACACGTTCGGGTAGGTTCAACACACGTTCAGGTAGGTATGTTATGTGTTCGGATAAGTTCGACGTGTGTTCGGGTAGGTTCAGTGCACGTTCGGGTAGATTCAATACGTTCGTGTAGGTTCAACACGTTCGGGTAGGTTCAGTGTACGATCGGGTGGTTCGACGCACGTTCGGGTAGGTTCAGTGTACGATCGGGTAGGTTCGACACGTTCGGGTTCAACACGTTTGGGTAAATTCAACACACGTTCGGGTAGGTTCGACGCACGTTCGGGTAGGTTCAAAGCACGTTCATATAAGTTCAACGCATAATACAATAAATACAACACGCCTTTTTTCTAATATTTATAACACTACAGATCTCGTATATATTAATCGGTTTAATTGATGTCCAAACAATTTAAAAACAAAACAAAATCCACAAAAAAGTCGCCATTAACCAAAAAAATCACCATTAACAAAAAAAAAATCATGTTGAGTATGATTTTGGATACCTGAAATAATTTAGTATACTGAGCACCGATTATAACAAATAAATGCAATTAGTTAATATGCTAAAATGTTTCTATCTTTAATAATTCCATTAAAAAAAAAGATACAATCGAGGTTTTTTAATCGCTTTAAGTGCACCATAAAACAGCCTCACCCAAACACACGTACAATCAACCCCCCAAAAGCAAGAAATAAACAAAATAGCATACAATAGAGAGAGAGAAGAGAGAGAGAGAGAGAGAGAGAGAGAGAGAGAGAGTTCTCCATCACACTCCAACTGACCCGATACATGTTCTTCTCCCTTAGGACTTCTCTACCTCTCCTCCTTCTCCCCTCGTCCTTCCCCCCCCCCCATGAGCCTTTAGGAAACTTACAGATCACCACCAATTTGTCCCAGCCACTCTTCACCCTGGCTAACTACACCCTGTTTTTCTCGTTTTTTTCTTGTTTTTGGGGGTGTTTTTTTTTAGGGTAAGGAGGAATGAGTTGAGTTATCTTTTGACGATTGTTATTAAAATATTATTGATGATAGAGAGAGATAGACAGTTAAACAGAAACAGTCAGACAGAGAGAGAAGTGATAAACATAAAAAATAGAAAGGAGAAGAGACAGACACAGACAGACAGACAGACACAGAGACAGACAGACAGACACCTGGATTTGTGATAAAGGACCCTCACATTACAGTATTATATCAACGTGTAGAAGCACCGGATGTTCATATTTTGGGATAATATTAGTAGTATTTGCTCCCCCCTCTCTCTCTCTCTCTCTCTCTCCGTGTGTGTGTGTCTGTGCGTGCCAATAACAACCCTCCTGATATACGCACATGAATCACGAACAGGATAATAAGGAATTGATATATAATACAGTACGTGGGTGTATATTTATAGTGGTTTGCATGACACTGGGCCGAGGGCGGGGTCGGTGGTTGTGGCACTGATTCTAATATACTGAAGTTTGTGAGATTAGGTAATGGCATGTCCTTGGTGTGTGTGTGTGTGTGTGTGTGTGTGTGTGATATGCCTTCTAAGTACAGCTGGAATGGACTCAGTGTTACCAGAGTACTAAAGAGATATGGCAGACCAACAACCACGATTTTACTGGGTATTAGATCGTCTCCGTGTGTACGCAGTGAGGGTGTACGTCTTTGTTCCTTTCCTCTCCCTCCCTCCTCCTCCCTCCTCCCTCCCTTCCCCCTTCCTTCTCCATACTATAAGTCTCCTTCCTCTCTTTCTCTCATCTTCTCAGACATCCCAGATGACCCTCCTAACACGACCACCACCACCACCTCCTCCTCCTCCATCAGCAGCACCACCAACCCACCACCACCACCTCCTCCTCCTCCTCCATCACCACCACCACCACCATTTTCCTTCCCCTCCTCCTCCTTCCTCCTCCTCCTCCTCCTCCTCCTCCTCCCTCCTCCTGGTGGCCCCATATTGACTAAGGATCATTGGGATTCTGAGGCGCGTCTCCTGGGGCCTGAGACCAACTGACCATCAGGAGGCTGAAGAGTCGCTCTGAGGAGGTGGAGACAAGGAGAGGAGAGGGGAGGGTGCTGATGAGACGGTGGGGGGGAGGGAGGGAGGGAGGAGGGAGGGAGAGTGTATTGTGAGACGATGAGGGAGTTGGAGGAAGGGAGGTGAAGATGACAGGGAAATAAAGAGATTAATATAAAAAGAGGGAGGGAAGGGGAAGGCAGGTGAGGTGAAGGAAGGCAGGTGAGGTGGAAGGAAAGGTTAATGAAGGAAGAGAGAACTAAGTAAGAAGCGACCTGAATAGAAGATAAATACAGATTAAATTAATAAAGAAGTGTTGGAAATATGAGGAGAGGTGAGAGGTGGTGAGAGGTGAGAGAAAAATAAAAAAAGAGATAAAGTAAAAGTGATTAAAGGTAGGAGGAGGGAAAGGGGGAGGAGAGAGATAATGAGATTGGAAGGAAAGGAGAGAGACGAGTAAGGAGGTGGGAGGTTAGAAGAGAGAGAGAGCAATGGGAGGGGGTGGAGAGGTAGGGAGAGTTGAGCCCAGGCAAAAGAACAGTGGAAAAAGAGGAATGTTTACAGTTAAAGGGAAGGGAGGGTGGGGTGGGAGGAAGGGAGGGGTAAGGGTGGGAGGGAAGGGAGGGGTGGAAGGAAGGAGGGGTAAGGGTGGGAGGGAAGGAGGGTAGGGGTGGGAGGGAAGGGAGAGGTGGAGGAGAACGATTGATCGCTACCAGCCAAAGAACTGTCTAGAAAGGTAAATAAAGAGACGAGGAGGGGGTGGAGGCATGGGGAGGTGATGCTGTGGAGGGGAGGGGGGGGAGCGAGGACAGTGAGCTGAAACTTAATGAAATATTCGAGCACTGATTCTGGTCTGATCACATTTATTAGAGAGAGAGAGAGAGAGAGAGAGAGAAATGATAAACTGATAACGATACAATAGACAGATAATGGATGGCTAGGGGAGAGAGAGAGAGAGGGGAGGAGAAGGAGAGAAAAGGGAGAGGGAGCAGAAGGGAAGAGGGAGGAGGGAAGGAGGGAGAAGTTATATCACACACACACACAGCAACAGCTACTGCCATTAACAGTTATTGATCAATTGGTCATTGAAACCCCCAGAGGGACGAGCCCCCCTTTAAATTTACCCATTACCCCTCCCTTACCCCTCACTTTTCCTCAGTCTCTCCCCTATCTCCTAATTTCCTGATGTTACTCAATTGTTTAAGAGCGAGGATAATAATTTCTGATTTTGTTTCGAGTTTCTGTGTTTTTTTATCCTTTTCATTTGTTTATCTGTCTGTCTGTCTGTCTGTCTGTCTTGGTCTGTGTCTGTCTGTCTGTCCACGATCCACGAGGAAAATCAGTGACGAGAAACCATGGAGAAGAAAGAAAAATTATAGATATAAGAAATAAAGAGAGAGAAGAGAGAGAGAGAGAGAGAGAGAGAGAGAGAAGTGTGGGGGGTGCACCTACTGGCCCTATCATCCTCGTGTCCTGAATGACCAACAACCGTTCCTCCCTCACCCCTACTTAAGCGGGGATGAAAGATAATATAACATACAGACACATATATACAGAGAAACACACACACACACACACACACACACACTACCCTAAGCATCAATCACCTTCTCATTAGAAAATAATATTGAAGTCTCAGTTTTTTCCTCTCCCCATCCCCCTTTTCCCCTCCCCATCCCCATTTCCTCTCTCCCTCCCCTCATGAATTTTGCTTCCCGAGGTTCGGTTTTGAAATGTTGATAATTATGACGAAATGCCAGAGAACACAGGTAAATAATCAAGAATTGCAGGTAAAACAACAACAACAACAAAAAACACACACACACACACACACACACACACACACACACACAACACACACACACACACACACAAACTCAGTCAGTCACGTTTGCACGAAATTTGTCCTACTGTCCTGTCTTGACTTTTCTTTCTATTGTCTGATGATTTAAAGTAATTTTCCGAGAAGGTTTTGTATTTTCCTGCTTTTACCCCGCTTGGTTTTTATTAGGTGAGTATGGTGATTGGTGGAGTGAGGTGGTTGTTGCAATCACTCACTCACTCACTCACTCACTCACTCACGCACTCACTCACTCACTCACCACTCATGCTGAATTAGTGTAAACTTGTATGTGATGATAATTTTACTGAATCTCTCTCTCTCTCTCTCTCTCTCTGCCATGATCAGTACTCGTGTATATAATGTTGACAAACGTGAGAACTGACACACATAAAAAGAGTCTTGTAACACCAGTCTGCCACACACCGTCATCTGGTCAAAGACGTCCCTGTGACCATCACCTCGGGCTAACTTATACGTCTGGCGTGTTGATTGCTCACACTGGCGAACGTTAAGAAATATCTCACAAATTTAGATATTAAACTCCAATGAACATACTGGTCGATGTTCCTTAAGTGTTCCGTGAAGTTGTGATAGATATTCGTCGTATGGAACTGGTAGATGTTCCTTAATGTTCCGTGAAGTCATCGTAATAGGTTATTCGTCGTATGGAACTAGTAGATGTTCCTTAATGTTCCTTGGTGTGACCGTAACATAACATTCTATTCACGAAAACTACGAACCCTAAAAAAAAAAAATAATATTCACACGATTATACAAAATTGACAAGTACCCTGAGGCGAGTGGTTGGAGTATCAACATAACCCCAACCAACCACCAACCCTTGTGTTAAGACTCAGTTAGGGCGACTCTCTCCTTACCTACACCAGGAAGACTCGTTCTTCTGGGTGCTAAACTACTAGGTTCATTTGTTCAATCACCAGGGGGTAGTGTTGTAGGGTTCGGGTGCTCTAACAACTCTCTCCTCGTTTTGGATAGATAATTGAGTGATTGCGTTTCCATCGTTGGTCATAATTCAGGTATAATCACCCCTATTAACCTTCGTTACTTGGTTCTTCTCTATAAAAAAACAAACAAACTGTATTTTATTTATAACTAGCGTGAGTGTTGTGGGGAGGGGGTAGGGGGGGTGAAGATGGACTAGAACCCGTAAATAATGAAGTGGAATATCCGCCTCGTATTTCCGGTACATCAAGCGGCGGAGCGTAAATATCATTGACTTTAATTTTGATGTTAAGTGCAATGGTTGTTTACCTGGTCTTGCTCTCTACTAAGGGGGGGGGGAAGGGTAGTTTACACCTTTAGCAAGTATAATGACCAATGGCGATTAAGTCAAGCCTATAGATGTGTACTGACCAATGACAAACTTAAATCACCCCTTTAACGAGAATACTAACCAATGACAACTAAACTAAGTCAACTAAAGCAATACACTGACCTGACCTTTCGTGAGCTAAGCGTGTCAGTGTTGCCATAAACTGGACTAACACACACACGGTATACAAAGCCTATTATACTGGTGATAATATTGTGAAACTCAGAGATTATCACTCACATTAATTCTGGCAAATGTGAGAGTGTAATACGAGGCAGCGTGGCCTGTACGCTCACTTCATACCATCGGTACAGTCGAAATTAATAAACTAATGATCCTCACAAATCCCCACACCTCTCCCTCCACTCTCCCTCTCTCTCTCTCTCTCTCCCTCCACTCTCCCTCTCTCTCTCTTTCCTCCCTCCCTCCCTCCCTCTCCCCTCCCCTCCCTATTCTCTTCTCCCCCTCCTCCCTATCTCTCTGCCTCCTCTCCCTTCATATCCATCCTCCTACTACTCGCTGTCCCTCACTCACTCCTTCATTCTCTCTCTTCCATATTCACCCTTTCCTTCCCTCCTTCCATACTTACTTCCTTATGCTCCTACTTCTCGTCGTCCTTCTCCTCCTCTCCTCCCCCTCATCCTCTTCCCTTCCCTCCTCCCCTCCCCTCGATCTCCCTCTCTACCCCATCCTCTTCCCCTCCTTCCCTACTCCCCCCGCCTCCCTTCCTCCCCCCTCTCTCCCCACCTGCCGAGGAGCGCCACCTTGTTACAACGCTGTCTGTGGGTTGCTCAAGTTCAGTAATTATTCCTCAGTGTGTTGGAGAGAGAGTGACGATCTAATGAAGCTGTGTACATTGCCCTCCTTCTTCCCTCCACAGCCCTCCCTCAGCCTGCCTCCCTTGCCTTCCCTCCACCTACCTACCTCGCCTTTCTTTTACCTCCTCTCTCTCTCTCTCTCTTTCTCCCCCACCTCCTCCTCCCCCATTTTGCCATCCGCTTATCCACCATTTATCACGTATTCAGGTTTTTCTGTTTCAATTCTTCTTCTCTGTCTTTTTCCTGTTTCTCTTTTTTCTCTTCCTCACCTCTATTGTACTGTTATTCTACTCCTGGTTCTTAAGGTCCTCTCTTCTCTTCTTCTTTATCATCCTCCCTTCAATCATCATCCTACTCCTCCCCTCTCCAATCACTCTCTTCCTCCTCCTCCTCCTCCTACTCTCCCCAATCCTCCTCCTCCTCCTCCTACTCTCCCCAATCCTCCTCCTCCTCCTCCTCCTCCTCTCACCCTATATTTACTCTCCTCTTTATTCTACATGTTGTCTTCTTCTCTTTATTTTATCCTCTTTTTCTTGAACTCCCCTTTCCTTTTTTATCGCCCTTCCTCTCTCCCTTCTTCTCCCTTCCCCTAACCTCTCCCTCCTCCTCCTTAACCTCTCTCCACCAGTACTACAGGACACGGAGGGTAGTAAAGTGAAGAGGAGGGAGGGAGGGTAGGGTGGAGAAGAGAGAGGGTGAGAGGAAGGGTAGGGCGGGTGGGAGGATGGGAAGGGAGTGGGAGGAAGGGTAGGGAGAGGGTGGGAGGAAGGGTAGGGAAGGTGAGAGGAAGGGCAGGGAGAGGGAGGGAGGTAGGGAGGGTGAGAAACAGGGTAGGGAGGGTGGGAGGAAGGGTAGGGAGGGTGAGAGACAGGGTAGGGAGAAAGAGGGAGGGAGGGGAGGGAAGGGAGGGGAGCTCTCACAGTAGCTATCCAGTTGCACTCGAAACACTCCAGTCAATCACTTAAGCCCTCAACACGCACTCACAGCTACGGGCCCAAGTTTTCATGTGAATTCAATTAAACATAGGCAGCTTTTACCTCGCCATCGGATTATCAACCTTCTGGAGAAACATATACAAGGCGGTAGAGGTGTAGTGGTGTAGGGGTGTAGGTGTAGGGGTGTAGGTGTAGGGGTGTAGGGGTGTAGGTGTAGGGGTGTAGGTGTAGTGATGTAGTGGTGTAAGGGTGTAGGGGTGTAGGTGTAGTGGTGTAAGGGTGTAGGTGTAGGGGTGTAGGGGTGTAGGGGCAGTGGTGTAGGTGTGTTTGTTTTTGTTGATTGATGAAGATAAATACGACTGATTAATTTGTTTGATTTGTGTTTTTGTTTGTTTTTTAGTTTTTTGTTGTTGTTGTTGTAGAGGATGAAGAGGAATAGAAATATTATGCTTTTTATTTCTTTTCTATTTTTCTTTAGTTATGTAAGAAAGAAAAAAATATAGATAATACCTTTTTATCGCTTTTTTTTAGGTTTGTTTACGAAAAGGAAGAAAGGTATTAAAACTAACACCCTTTTTTTTATTTAGCGATTTCTTATGTTTTCGAATAAACAAAATTCTGAAAAGGTGGGGAAAAATAACATAGGTGTTTATTTTCGTTTATTATAGGAAAAAAAAAAGGTGAAACTAGCGGGGAAAAAGGAAATTCTCAGGTGATATGCTTACCTGTGAGGTGAATCACTTCTACAGGAACACGTCAGTAGGGAGGGAAGAGGGAGGGAAGGAAGAGGGAGGGATAGAGGGTGAGAAAGGAGGTAAGAGTCTTTGTCTTCATAATAATTAGCCTCTTGATTGTCGGTATTCCTCTTTTCTCTACCCTCCCTACCCTCTCTCCTCACCTTCTCTCTCCCTCCCTCACACCTCTTGGGGCCGAGGTTCGTTAGAGACTGTTGAAGAGGATGAACGAGGAGTCTTGAGTCTTAGTGTCCTTCACCACGCACAATTAAGGGTTGAAAAGTCACTCCTCCTCTTCCTCCTCCCCACATCCCCCCTCCCCCTAATCCCTCTCCTCCTTCCCCCATCTCCACCCCATTTCTCCCCCTCATATCCCCTCCTCCTCCACCCCTTTCTTCCCCTCCTTTTCTTCCACTTTCACCCCTTTCACCCCTCCACCCCCTCTACCCGACTCCTCCTCCTCCTTCTTCTTCCCCTCACCCCCACCCCCCCCCGCCCCACCTCCTCCTCCTCCCCCCAGTGTTGCCACCTCACCTGAGTAAAATAAATCGAGGTACAGGTAACAGTTTGGTTTATTACCCCAAGGAAGATAATTAAATGTTTCTCTCAGTTCTGTTTCTCGTTACTGATATTATTGTTTGATGTTTTCTGCAAGGTTACATTAGGTTAGGTTATGTTATATTAGGTTAGGTTAGGTTGGGTTGGGTTGGGTTAGGTTAGGTCAGGTATAAAGACGGAAATCTAATTACAGCTGAGTTAAATATCATTCAGTTTAAATAATATCATAATGGTGACCTTGTGTGTCTGTGTCACACCTAGCTTTGTATCACATATTTCTCTGTCTCACATGTTTGTCTGTCTCACATGTTTCTGCCTCACATCTTTCTCTGTCACATCTTTCTGTCTCACATCTTTCTGCCTCACATCTTTCTCTGTCACATCTTTCTGTCTCACATCTTTCTGCCTCACATCTTTCTCTGTCACATCTTTCGGTCTCACATCTTTCTCTGTCACATCTTTCTGCCTCACATCTTTCTCTGTCACATCTTTCTGTCTTACATCTGGCTCTGTGTCAACATCTGGCTGACACTACCATCACTGAACGCTAAAATCACCACCTCCCCTCCCCATCTCCCCAATCAACCCCCTCCCCTCCCCATCTTCCCAATCAACCCCCTCCCCTCCCCATCTCCGGACCAGCAACCAAGCACGGCGTCCGAGGCTCCTTACCCTCTTATTTCCCCAGCAGGAAGATTGGCCGTTCAAACGCGAAAAATCTGAAATTGACGTTTTGGGACATTATAACCGAGTTGGATTGTCTTTCCGGTCGTAATTTGGAAGTTTACGAAAGTTTCTTCCAACTTGGCCATCCTGGTTACCAAGTCTCTAGTGTTCTTATCTGGTGGTGGTGGTGTTCATTTGGTTGTTGGTGGTGATTTTGTAGTAATTATGGGGTGGTTGTTGTGGTTGTGGTTGTTGTTGTGGTGGTGGTGGTGTCTGAAGAACTACTAACTGGTGTAATCTCTCTCTCTCTCTCTCTCTCTCTCTCTCTCTCTCTCTCTCTCTCTCTCTCTCTCTCTCTCTCTCTCTCTCTCTCTCTACAATGTATTTCACTTGACACAGTAAAGTATTTGTTTCCCAAGGATGTTGGTCCCTACGATATTGTTTCCATATTCATGAGGACCACTTCTACACACCACCCTCCCCCTCCTCTTCCTCTTCCCTCCTCCTCCTCTTCTTCCTCCTCCATTATCTCCCCCATCCCTATTATCTACTCCCCGTTTAGTCACCTCCCCCCCTCCTATTCCTTCCTCCACTCCTCCTTTCCCCCACCTGAACTATTCTACATTACCCTAACAGGCTTGTCTCACCCCTTACTGTATTTTTACCTTCCTTCCCTCCCTCCGTTCTCCTCTCCCTCCCTCTCCCTTCTCCTCTCCCTCCCTCCCTCCTTCTCCTCCTCCTCCTCCCTTCTCTCTCCTTCCTTCTCCTCTCCTCTCTCCCTCCCTCCCTCCCTTCTTCTTCCCTTCCCTCCTCCCTCCTTCTCTTCCTTTCTCCCTCCAAGCATTCATTATTTTTTCGTACCCAGTAGTATCACACCTTCATCCTCTCCACTCTTTACCTGTCTCTGTCTCCCTTAATCCTCCCTGCCTATCTATCTCTCCCTTAATCCTCCCTACCTATCTTTCTCTCCCTTACTATCTACTACCAGGACGACCCCTTCCTACCACTCAGTCCTCAACCACTTACCACCACCACCTACCACCCACTCACTCATCCCTCTCGCACCACCACCTACCACCCACTCACTCATCCCTCTCGCACCACCACTAACGCTACTTCCCCCTTACTCTCCCTTCCCCCTTCCTCCTCTACCTGGCTCTCTCTTAATGATGCCAACGTCACCTTTCCCTTAAAACCACCCTTTACTCCACTCCCATTAAACATTGTCCCCACCACTACCACCACCCGTACCACTCTATCACACCATCTCAACTAACACCACCCTACCACCATCCCCAACCAACCAACCAACCAACTAACCCCTCCTAACAACCCCATTCCTCCCCACCCCTTTACCACACCACCCCCTAGCCACCATCCCCCTTTTCCCCTTACCACCCTCGTTGCAATCATTACCGAATCAATAAGATTTCCCTCTTGTCAGCCCCAGTACCCTCCAGCCCCTCCTAGCGCAATTAAAATCGAAATTTCAATAGCATGGCAATAGTGAGTGGTGGTGGCGAACGGCTCCACTCTCTCCCCATATTTCTGTGTGGTGGAACTAAGAGAGAAACAGCTGGATACTAAAGGGTTTTGACTAAGTTTCGTTAATTACTAAGTTCGTATAATGTATTTTTTTTTTTTTAGACGGGAAGAGGTGTGTGTGTGTAGTGGATTAGTAGGATGTTAGAGTTGGGCAGTGTAGAACAGGCAACTACTACTACTACTACTACTACTACTACTACTACTACTATTACTATCATCCATCACCATCCACCACCATCATCCATCATCACCACCACCTACCTTCTCTACCACTCATGCTCCCACACTCACCACTACCACCACCAAAACCACACCTCAACCACCACCACCACCACTACATTAACACACACCAAACTAGCAAGTTACCAAGTTTGCGGGCAGGGGAAGTAGGAGGGAGGGGAAGGGGTGAGGGGGAGGGGTGAGGGGGGGATAACTTAAAGCTCCGGAGATGGCAACTAAGTTTGACCAAGTTGCTGGGGGTATTTCTATTGACTTTGCTCAATTTGGATTAACTTACGGCAGCCGCACACAAAATTTAAATGGGTGCGGCCACAGCCTGCGGCGACGGGAAACGCGGCAGACGCAGGGGTTGTGGCGGGTGGGGGAGACGGGGAGGGGAGGAAGATGTAGTGTGGTAGGAAGGTGGGGGAGGGAGGGTGAGGGGGGGGAGAGACCAGGCAGGGCAGAGAGTCACACGCGTACATAAGGCCCAGCACGTTCACACGCCGCTAAGTAGTATGCACACACGCAAACCCCTGTGTGTGTGTGTGTGTGTGTGTGTGTGTGTGTGTGTGGCCATAAACATCTACAAATAAATTATAATATATATTCAAGGTTTTCACTAAATGAATCATATAAACACTTGTATATCCACCTACTGTATATAAGACGAAATAATATCTGTAGTAAACTAAACGCAAGACTATTATTATTATTTTTTTTTTTACGTTCTTCAATATTTCCGTCATCGGTGTTGGTGGTCGAGCGGGTATCCATTCTCAGGTAAAACACATCCAATTAAAACCAAACGCTCGTAAACTCAACCACCCGCTGAATCAAAGTAACCCTCAATTGAATGAATGAATGAAAAAAAAAATATTAAAACCATCTGATTAAGTCCCTTTCCCTCCCTCCCTCTCTCCTTCCCATCCCTTCCCTTCCCCTTCCCTTCCCTTCTCCTACTCTCCATTTTTTTTTCATTCTACCTCAGTGTCAAATGCAGGAGGGTAATCGACCTCAATCGATTCCAAATATTCCATCAAAGCGAGAAGAGATTTTGAAGATTTCTTTTGAACTCGATTTTAATTTTTTTTTTTTCATAATTTTTTTCTTATTTTTTCGGTGCTATTTAATACTGAGGTGATTATTCGTTCATCAAATGGACTCTTTGTCTCCCTGGGGATCTGAGAATGTTTTAAGTGATTGAAAACCTGAGGATTCATCGTCTTGTGAGTCATATAGGGTTTGGAAGCGCTTCTAAAAACAACTCGGAACAGAAAGAGGGGTTGCAGGGGGTGTGTGGGGAGTTGGGGGTTGGGATGTGAAGGAGGGGGTGAGGGTGTGGGGGTAAGGGGGTAAGGGTCAGGGGAGAGGGTAAGGGTGGCTCTTTGCGTGTGTTTCATTTACACGTTCGAGACTCCTGAATAGAAACTTGCTTTTAAAGGAGGAACGGTTCATTAGTAAGTTACTCGGGATTTCGAATCATAATAAAGATGTTTGCTTCTGAGGGTCTGAGGTTTACATTAATAAGACCTTAATAAATGTATACAAAT
>NW_024710935.1:632500-682500 GCF_018991925.1 Homarus americanus | reverse complement strand
TTAATATTATGTATCAATAATCATTGGAATAATTTCATTATTGCTGTGTTGTCAAGTTTGTGCCCGCGTGTACAGTCGTCACCCGGGTATAATGAAACTTCAGTTTAGCGACGATGCAGCGAAGATGATGATGGCGTTGCAGAGTGAATAATGCGTAGTAATGTTTGCTCATCACCAGCCATGGAGAATTATTACAGCTTTACAATAAATAATTCTACGAAATGTTGGGAGTTTTCATTGAATTATGTAAACAGACACAAAAACAGCTGGAGTTTTATAATGGATTGTTCTAAGGAATGTTAGCCATTTATACTGAATAATTCAATAAAAACTTAGCTTTTTATTATGAATCATCCATGAAGTATGAGTGTTTTACAGTGTATAATTCTGAAGAAATACAACATTACAAAATAAATATCTAAGAGATTTTAGCGTTATACAATGAATAATTCTACAATAATTATTACTACTTTCAGTTGAATAATTCCAAAAATAATTATACCATTTATCGATATATATCAGCGTTTTTTGACGATTAATTCTGAGAAACGTCATTATCTTATATCAAATACTTCTAAGAAATATTAACATGGCGATGAATACCACTTAAAACACGTCAACACTTTGTAGGTGGTAATGAGGGAGATATATCAACCTTGTACTATGAATACTGATATACTGTACAGGTGAACAGGTAGGAGGGGGGGTCAGGGAGGGTCAGGGAGGGAAGGCAGGGAGAGAAAGAGAGAGGTAGGGGGGAGGTACCGCGGTGAGGAGTGTTCAAGAGAAAGAAAGAAGGAAGGAAGGAAAAGGGGAGGGAGGAAGGAAGGAAGGAACCGCAGTGAGGGATGTTCAGCGGGCCACGAAGAAGGAAAGAAGAAAGGAAGGAAGATATCGAGGTGAGGAGTGGTCAGGAGGGAGAGAAAGAAAGAAAGAAAGAATGAAGGAAGGAAGGAATCACGTCACTCAGGATGACTCGTGACACACCATAAACAAATATAAACATTCCTTCTTATCGTAAATCAATGAGAAAGTGAGGTGGTGGCGCTGCTGGGGGGGGGGAGGGAGGGAGGAAAATGGGGAATAGAGAGAAAGAAGGAGGAGAAGATGATACACAGAGACTCCGTCACCTACCTTTACGTTACCCCCCACATACCATAACAAGCTCCTCTGCGTGCGATCGCGACATTACGCCACCGTGACGCAATTGTCTATGAGTAATTATCGTGAAAATTTGGCGTATAATGCGTAACACGAAGGAGACGACTATCAGCGTCATCGAGGGGAGGAGGAGAGCTAACGGTGTGATGGTATCAGTGTGTGTGTGTGTGTGTGTGTGTGTGTGTGTGTGTGTGTGTGTGTGTGATAACCCTCCTTGTTAATAATAATTATAATAAATCACTACCACCACCACCACCACCACTACCACCACCACTACCACCACCACTACCACCACCACTGGCCAGATTCTTCACCAGGTGACCCAAGTCTCCTAACTAAATACTGCCGACTTAATTAACACTCTAGAGACCGTTCTTCCTCAACCAGGTGTTTCTCATCTCACTCTCGTAATCACACACACACACACACACACTCAAGATTTAGAAGCCAAGTGTTGCCTTAAAACACCTGGGTGAGTCTTTAATCAACAGGTAACTACAATGTGTGTGTGTGTGTGTGTGTGTGTGTGTGTGTGTGTGTGTGAGATGCTTAGTCTTACAGGTAGAGCGAGAATGTAGGACGCTAATCAAGGTGTTCAGGTAGACGTACAAGAAACGTAGAGAAAATAGGTAGATTTTTTCCTCCCTCCTCCTTCTTCTTCTCATCCCTTCTTCTCCTTCTCCTCTCCCGTCTCTTCCTTCTCCTCCTCCTCCTCCTCCTCCCATCCCACTTTAAACATACAACAAACACCTCATACAAAATACAATATACAACACCAGAGACACCACCTTGTATTCAGTAAACAGTGCATACAACATACACTCATCATACATGCTGTTTGTGGCCTTGATACATGACATTATTAATTGGTATACAGGAGAAGCTTCATACAGCATACTTTTAACATACAACAACACACACGATAGAAAAACAGAGCAGATATACAACAAACCTTGTGTTAACATACAACAAACACGAAGCTAAACAAACATGACACAAAACAAACACAGTTGAAACAAACACATCATATACAACATACTGTATAAAATATATAACATACAACAGATCATCATACAAGAAGTACAAAAAATAAACATCTTAAACATACACCCCCATCAAACATACACCCCCGTCAAACATACACCCCCATCAAACATACACCCCATCAAACATACACCCCATCAAACATACACCCCCATCAAACATACACCCTCATCACAAAATACATACACCCCACAAACATTTCTATCAAACATACACCCCATCAAACATACCATCATCATACAACCCCATCAAACATACAATTTCATCAAACATATAACATCCCACCCCATCAAACATACACCCCATCAAACATCACTTATCAAACATACACCATCAAACATACACCCCATCATTTTATACACCCCATCAAACATACACCCCATCACACATACATACACCCCCCATCAAACATACACCCCATCAAACATACACCCCATCAAACATATACACCCCCATCAAACATACCCCATCAAACATACACCCCCATCAAACATACACCCCATCAAATATACACCCTATCAAAACATACACCCCTATCAAACATATCAAACATACACCTATCAAACATACATCTCATCAAACATACACCCCATCAAACATACACCATCAAACATACATTCCATCAAAACATACACCCATCAAACATACACCCCATCAAACATACACCCCATCAAACACCATTCTATCAAACATACACCCATCCATACCTATCAAACAATACAAACCCCATCAAACATACACCCATCAAAACATACACCCATCAAACATACACCCCCATCAAACATACACCCCATCAAACATACACCCCCATCAAACATACACCCCATCAAAACATACACATACACACCCCATCAAACGTCATCATACACCCATCAACATACACCCAAACATCAAACATACACCCCATCAAACATACACATCAACATACACCCCATCAAACATACACACCCATCAAACACAATCATACACCCCCATCAAACATACATACACTATCAAACATATATATACACCCATCAAACATACACCCCATCAAACATACACCCCATCAAACATACACCCCATCAAACATACACCCCATCAAACATACACCCCATCAAACATGCACCCCATCAAAACATACACCCCATCAAACATACACCGTATCAAACATACACCCATCAAACATACACCCATCAAACATACACCCCATCAAACATACACTACCATCAAACATACACCATCACATACACCCCATCAAACATACACCCCCATCAAACATACACCCCATCAAACATACACCCCCATCAAACATACACCCCCATCAAACATAGACCCCATCAAACATACACCCCATCAACATACCCCATCAAACATCACACCCATCAAACATACACCCCATCAAACATACACCCACTCAAACATACACCCCATCAAACATACACCCCATCAAACATACACCCCCATCAAACATACACCCCATCAAACATACACCCCATCAAACATACACCCCCATCAAACATACACCACCACACGCTCGCCACGCTGGACAATCGGGTGACATAGGAACAAATATATGTTTTTATTAGGGCAATGTCCAATTGACAGCGATGGATAGCTGTAGCCGACCCGTGACGCAAATGTCTTTCGATGTTATCCTATATCAGCGTATATCACATACGCCAATAGGGTGACGCCTGACAGACACACTACACATACACACCGGCGACCACGTAGAAACAATGTGTATGAGGAATGTGTATTTTTGGTTCCGTGTTGAGCGGTTTGGTGATGTGAGTGGCAGTATAGTGTATGTGGTGGATGTTGAGGTAATGCGTATGGCTGTAGTGTGTATGTTGACGGTGTATGTATAGTCTTAGTGTGTAGTGTATATTTTAAGATATAGTGTATGGCTGTAGTGTATACTGTATGTTGACGTAATGCGTATAATTGTAGTGTGTATGAAAATGTATTGTGTATTTTGATGCAATGTGTTTAGTTTTTATTAAATAATTTATACAGTATTGAGTGTATTAATCATACAACCATATCTGTATTGGTTATTTCAGTATAGTGGAAGTACTGTATACTCTTCCAAATATAACACAATCATACACAAACAAACCATACACACTAGCTTCATACATCCACGTTTATATTAGTCATGTTTGTATAGTTGTATAAAATATTATATACAACCCTAGTTATATATATATAAAAAAAAAAGAATCACTCGTATTTATATGGACAAAAAATTCCAATAACACAGTATAGTATACACGGCACTTTCATACACCCCTTACCTTTAATTCCGTCATTGCTGATACACTGGTTGTGTCTGTGTATGAAATGTTGATATACACACATACATGAAGTATTTAAATATTTGTAATCTTTCGCGTTCACAAATGTTCAAAATATTTTAGTTGTGTTTGTGTATTTTTTCATCTGCATGTTCAAGTATCAGATATGTTTGTATAATTGAAGTTGCCATCCACCATATTGTTCGTGAAATATATTCTGTCGAAATGTTTGGGCCGCCGAAACACGTTAGCATAGTCCTAATACAGATGTACCTATATTTATATAATGTGTATACCCGTGATATGTGTATATATATATATTTATCTTAGTGTATATATATATGTGGATATTTATAGATAATGTGTATGACTGATATATATGGATAAATGTTTATACCTATGCCATTTATATCGCCGTAAAATGCATCTTTAGGAATGTATATATGAGTAATTATATAAACAGATATCTGCTATATACACACTCGTGAGGTAACATATTTGTCTTGGATTACGAAATATAATTAAGACAGACTATATCGGTGTTATCTTTACTTAAGTCTTCCATCATTATAACCAGTGTCACACCTCGCGGATGATAGCAACCACTACCACCATTACTACCACCACCACCACTACTACTACTACTACTACTACCAGTAACCTCCGCCGCCAACGCATTCACCGATAACACTACCACCACTACTAACGCTGCCACTACACACTCAACTACTACTACTACTACTACTACAACTACCAATACTACTACTACTACCACTACCACCATCACTACCAGTACCACCTACACTACGTCACCGTGTAAATTAGTTTTAACGAAAGCTTCCTTGTAACATTGTCACTACACTTACCATCACCACCCCCACCAACAACAACACAGCAAGGACACGATACCAACAACAACACTACCACAACCACCATTACTACCACCAACAACAACAACAAGTAACACATCAAGGATAACAACAACAAACAACACAACAAGGATAACAACAACAACAACAAGTAACACATCAAGATAACAACAACAACAACAAGTAACACATAAAGGACAACAAAAACAACAAGTAACACATCAAGGAATGTAACAACAACAACAACAAGTAACACATCAAGGACAACAAAAACAACAAGTAACACATCAAGGATGATAACAACAACAACAACAAGTAACACAAGGATAACAACAAGAACAACAACAGACATAAGTAACAACAGGATAACAATAACAACAACAACAACAAGCAACACAACAAGGATAACAACAACAACAACAAACAACACAAGGACAACAAGAGAAACAAACACAGGAGAGCCTTGACGCCTGACCACCGG
Organism: Homarus americanus; assembly: GCF_018991925.1. Classification (NCBI taxonomy): domain Eukaryota; kingdom Metazoa; phylum Arthropoda; class Malacostraca; order Decapoda; family Nephropidae; genus Homarus; species Homarus americanus. The sequence goes on along the minus strand of NW_024710935.1, from coordinate 676,666 downwards.
CTACTTGGTGCACGTTGTTGTGACAGTAATATCTTCGGCAGGACAGGGGTTCGAAGCCTCAGGGGACAACAAATTGGTGGGGGGAGAGATCGAGACTCCGGGGATGTGTGTGTCTATTGGCTCTGACTGGGCCTTGTTTAGACGGCCACCAGGGCCACTCCCGGCCACCAGGGCCACTTATGTATGGCTCTGATCCTCCTCTCCCTCTCTCTGTGTGTGTGTGTGTGTGTGTGTGTGTGTGTGTGTGTGTGTGTGTGTGTGTGTTGAAGGATTTTCCAAATGTATCTTGATGACAATTATTATATTACTTCTGTGTCTTGTTTAGAAGAGGAGTGGGGGAGAGGGAGTGAGGGAGAGGTGAGGAGGGAGGTGGAGGGGAGGTGAGGAGGGCAACCGAATGGGAGATGAATAGGAAAGGAGGCAATGGGAGGACGGCGTGAAGATGGGGAGGACGACGGCGTGAAGATGGGGAGGACGACGGCGTGAAGATGAGGAGGAGGACGGCGTGAAGATGGGGGAGGAGGACGGCGTGAAGATGGGGAGGAGGACGGCGTGAAGATGGGGAGGAGGACGGCGTGAAGATGGGAGGACGACGGCGTGAAGATGGGGGAGGAGGACGGCGTGAAGATGAGGGAGGACGACGGCGTGAAGATGGGGAGGAGGACGGCGGAAGATGGGGAGGAGGAGGATGTGAAGATGGGGAAGAGGAAGCGAGAAGAAAAGACGGAAGGGGTTTTATCAGTAAATTATTATCTTGTTTCACATAAAACCTTATCAGGTGAACAGTGTCGCTGCTACAAGTCAACCTTATACCTCCTCCTACCAAGATCCACAAAACAACCACAAGAATTTCCCCAAACTTAACCCAAATTCACCCAAAACAACCAAAGTCCATCCAAGGGTAAGACCGACCACATTAATGATAACAATAAACAAATACGTCTTATCGAGCACCTGTACAATTAATTACCTATGTACACCTGTATACCATAGCATAGGTATTCACACCTATCGAGCTGCCTAAGGACCTAACCTAACCTAACCTAACCTAACCTAACCTAACCTAACCTAACCTAACCTAACCTAACCTAACCTAACCTAACCTAACCTTCCTCGATTAATCTGTCTTTGGGTTAGGTATCTATATATATATTCTTTTCATACATATGTGTTTTTGTGATTTACGTTCATATGTGTTTTTTTACATAAATGTGTTTGTTTACGTCTATATGTGTTTTTACGTTCATGTGTTTTACGCTCATGTGTTTTTGCGCCCGTATGTGTTTGCTGCGTCCATATGTGTTTTACGTCCATATGTTTTACGTTCATATGTTTTACGTTCATGTGTTTTACGTTCATGTTTTACGCCCATGTGTTTTTGCGCCCGTTTGTGTTTGCTGCGTCCATATGTGTTTTACGTCCATATGTTTTACGTTCATATGTTTTACGTTCATTGTGTTTTCGCGTCCGTATTTGTTTGTTTTTACTTTGAGGTGGAAGGTTCTCATTAAGGTTTGTGTGTGTGAAGATTGACTTATCTATCCTCTTAATATTCAGTCGCGTGTGGCACCTGTCAGGTATTCCGGTGTCACTCTCCTTTATCTTCTTCCGCCTCCACCGCCATTACAACTACTACCGGTACAACTATTACAACAACTATAACCATTACAACTACTACCGTTACAACTATTACAACAACTATAACCATTACAACTACTACCGTTACAACTATTACAACAACTATAACCATTACAACTACTACCGTTACAACAACTATAACCATTACAACTACTACCGTTACAACAACTATAACCATTACAACTACCGGTACAACTATTACAACAACAATAACCATTACAACTACTACCGTTACAACTATTACAACAACTATAACCATTACAACTACTACCGTTACAACAACTATAACCATTACAACTACTACCGTTACAACTATTACAACAACAATAACCATTACAACTACTACCGTTACAACAACTATAACCATTACAACTACTACCGGTACAACTACCAGCAAGGTCCTCTACGAGTTTATTTATTTATGCAAGTAAATCACTGTGGGTGCGCGTGATCCAGGTATATGCTGACCTAACCTGACCTGACCTAACCTCCAGATAGATTTAGGGTGATTAATCCTCATGTGAAATAAACTGGGGTAGGAGGGGGGGCTAATGTTCAGGTGATCCGGACCATTTTTCAAACATAGAAAATTTTCAACATGTATTTAAAGAGTTGGTCACCCAGTGCGTATAAGTTTGTCACTCGTTTTGTTATTCGCTAGCGTACCATAATACACGGACTCTCTTATCCGCGTCCTTAGAACTCACTTACGTACGTACTTATGTCCGTTCTTTCTTGCACATTCTCTCACTGCCTTATAAACGATTCTTCTCATACATACACTTACAGTACTTCCATATTCATACACTCATACACACTACTCACACACCTACTTCCTCTCATCACTCACACACTCTTACTCACTCCTCCTCCTTACTCACTTTCACCCCTTTCTCATGTCCGCCCTATCGCCAAAATATTTCACACCATCTACGGAGCTGCCCCCCAACACCGCTCCCTGCAGCATCGCGTTACCTAAACCTATAACCAAAGTCGGGAACAGAAAATACTCATTAGCTAAACAAACTTGATGTGAGGTTGGGAGGGAGGGAGGTAGCCTGGGAGGTGAGTGAGGGAGGGTAGGGGAAGGGAGGTAAGGGTGTAGGGAGAGTGTGAGAGGAGGTGGGATGGTTGGGTGAGTACAGAGTGGGGGGATGAGGGAGACTGGGTGTAGAGAGGGTGAGGGAGAGGGGGATGGTTAGGTGGGTAGGTGAGTACAGATTGTAGGGATAGTATGGGTGTGGTTGGTGGAATAGGGGAAGAATGAAGAGGGAAAGAATAGGTATAGAGAAGGAGGGAAGGAGAGGGATAGTATGCGTGGGAAAAGCGTGTAATGATGGGATGGATAGGTGGATAGAGGAGAAGTGGGTGAACTGAAAAAGGGGTGTTATGACGGGATGGGTGGAGCAGAAGAGGATGAATTTACAGAGAAGGATAGAAAGAGGGTGTGGTAGGATGGAGGGAGAGAGGGTGTGTTGGGCGGGAGGGAGGGTATGGTGGGAGGGAAGGAGGGTATAGTGGGTGGGATAGGGTGAAACTAAAATCAAATTAAAATAAAAATAAAAAGCAGAAAGACTAACTGAGCTTCTTGTACCCAACTTCTAATGACTGTTAGTCGACATTTGACCCACAACGACATGTTATTAAATCGACTAGTGGTTGTAGAAGTATTACAGTGAGTTGTGTAGTGGCGCCTAATTTATTAACCTCCACACTAGATGGGATTAACAGGCGGATTTAGTATGGTCGAATCTCAGAACATATTAAGTGGAGCTTCGACTTTGACGAACCTTGTGTCCTTGTTCGATCTGTACCCCTCCTCCTCCTCCTCCTTCTCTTTCTCTCCTCCCCCTCCTCCTCCTCCTCCTCCCACATTCCCCCTTCGACCCCCCAGGGATTCAGAATTAAGGGGGAAGGGGGGAACAACAAAGGGGGTTTATGACAAAATTAGGCCCGGGACGACCATTACCCATTAACCATTACCGAACAAACTAATGCAAACTGGGTATGATTTTTTTGTATTTGCTGTTATCGCTGTAATGTGTTCACGCTGGTACAGGGATTTTCCGTCAAACATTTCAACGCAGGATTCCTTACTGGGTGTGTGTGTATGTGTGTGTGTTTATTTTTTTTAATAAAACGTGTGCGCGGTTCGTATAATCATTTTCAATTGTTCAACGCCAAATTTTAATTGAAATATTAACTACTGATGCTTTATAGTGCTAATTAATGTCGTGTAATCAAAACATATTTGCTGCTCTTATGTGCACACCATAAATATTTGTGTAAACATATATACTACGGCTGAATACACACACTGAACAAATAATATTTCCCTTTGAATACCTTTCTGGATCTCCGGATGAATGCCTATAAAGGACAGTCTAATCTCTCCTCGTCTGTTAAAACGATTCCTATTCCCAAACCTCCGGGAATCGGAATCCGTGAAGCATCCACAAACAAAAGAAAACACAGGATCAAACACCTCCTCCCGACCCTTTATGATCGTCAGAAGGAAAGACCTCACAGGGGGTTGAGTCGTCTATACAAATTCTCTACACATCCAAATGTCTATAACTTAAAGAAAAACATAAAACAAAAACCGATCGTTGCTCCCTCTTACAGCTCCAGTTTTTAATAAGTTGATGAAAACTCCGGGATTCACGTGTTTATAAAAAAGGAGGGTGTTGTTTCCTCGGGGGAGTAACCACACCCCATAACACTAGGGGTCAAAGCCTTTGCAATCAATAGTAGGAATCGATACCATAGAGCTGAGAGGGACGGAGAGGTGAGGAGGGGGAGGTGAGGGTGGGGAGAGACAATGTTATAACCCCCCCCCCTCCACCACCCCTCTTGCCCCGTCGGAGTACCTTAGATCGTGTGATGTATAGTTAATTAATGGGAAACTAACTCTTATAGCTATTGTTGACTGGAGACTGATAGTGCTATGCCACAGAGTACTTGAAGTCGTGTGTTATATGTTTAATTAATTGAAAGTAACTCTTATGGTTAGGTTGGATTAGGTCAGATTTAGTAAAGAAAATAATTAACAAAGAAACTGAGATAAATGTGTGTTAACGTTTTATAAATGTTATTATTTTGTGGCAAAGTTATCCGTTATTAGTTCATATTTTCCGGTTAACCGATGAAACTTAACGGGACACTGTAAACTTCACGTTACCACAAAGAAACTTTCCGTTAAAATTAAGAATCGTTTCGTTATTACCGTTAAACTTTCCGTTAACGCAAAGCAACTTTCTGTTGACGCGATGAAAACTTCAATTAACACGCTAAAACTTTTCTTTAACATAATAAAATGTTCTGTTATCATCGTGAAACTTTCCGTTAACGTGATAAAACTCCGTTAATACGATAAAGTTCCCGTTAACACTTTAGAATTTTCTATTAACACGATGTTAAAGTTGTTCTCTATAAGATGTAATTCATTGTTATGCAACCAAACTTACCGTTAACAGAAACAACCCCGTTTATACAACATTGCTTACCGTTAATGCGATGAAACTTCTCGAAAAAAATTATCCATAAAACTGTTGAATTCCGTTAACAGTAGAAAAAGGGTTAAGATGTGTCTTATCTTCCGATACTTCCCGTTGTCAAAGCTGAAAATTCCCGATATTACGATAGACTCCCGATATAGTCCCGATATTACGATACACTCCGATATTCCTCCGATACTACAAGACTCTCGCCATTAAGGAAGACTCCCGATTATCCGATATACTCCCGATTAAGATAAACTTCCGTAGAAGCCGATAAAACGAGAACCGGCGATAAATAACAATAATATTGATAATAATAATAATAATAATAATAATAATAATAATAATAATAATGACAATACTAATAAAAATGACTAATAATAATAATAATAATAATAAAAATAACAATAATATAATAATAATAATAATAATAATAATAATAATAATAATAATAACAATACTAATAAAAATGACTAATAATAATAATAATAAAAATATTAATAATAATAACAATAACAAGAATAACAATAATAATAATATAATAATAATAATAATAATAATAATAATAATAACAACAATAATACTAATAATAATAATAATGTATTAAATACTTTCTCAGTATTAATATTTACTTACAAGTTAAAGGAAATTACTATTAAATAAATATTAATCAGGATGAATAACATTTAATCTGAGTTAAGGATAATCAGGTAAAATTCTGTATTATTATTATTATTATTATTATTATTATTATTATTATTATTATTATTATTACTTTTATCTAATGGAAAATTCAGGTTGATAGAAGTGTTTGTTTAATTGCTCTTATAATTATATATATTTGTTTATTTATTATTCTTTTATTTAATCTACCTGTCTATCTGTCTATGCATTCATTTATTCATATATTATCTATTTATCATTATACTTATCTATCTGTTTATTTATCTACTCATGTACCTGTCTATTTTCCGCCTGGTAATTGATTCACCTGTCTATCAATTTACTGTATCTACTTATCTACCTGTCGGTCAATTTTTTCTACCTGTCTATCTACCTTTCTGTCTATATTCTGCAATGTAGACCCCCAGCAAGAGGCGAGGAGGGAGGCCCGGGGCGAGGCGATGAAGGAGGGAGGCCCGGGGCGAGGCGATGAAGGAGGGGGGGGGGGAAACAGCTACAGGGCGAGAAGAAAAAAGACAAACCCCAAGATGAAGCGAAGTGAAGAAGGAAGGAAGAAGGAAGGAAGGAAAGGAAGGATAGAAGAAGGCAGGAAGATAGGATAGAGGCCAGGGGAGCAGAGTAGCAAAGTGAGAAAGGAAGACGACAGACCCAAAATGAAGGAAAGAAGGAACGAAGGAATGAATGAAGGAACTAAGGAATGAATGAAGGAAGGAAGGAAGGAAGGTTGGATAGAGGCCCGGGGCGAGAGGTAGAAGGGGGCGAGGCAGGAGGACAGCAGCAGCTCACCACAACGAAGAAGAAGGCGAAGAAGACACAATCGCGGCCCTATTGTAGCGCCACACAGGTTGTTCTCGAGCCAGGGTGATGGTCTCCCTTCCATTTCCTTGATTAATATGCCAGAATGAAGCCAGTGATTGGAATATTGATGCGGGGGTCCCCTTTAATCGTTAGACAATCCCCAATCCCTAGTCACCCTTGCCTGGTACACCCATAACCCCTTCCCACTACCCCTTCCCTCCATCCACCCTCCGTCTTCCTTCCTCTTTCCTCCCATCAGACCCCCCTTTTCTTACCCTCCTACCCACCCATTACCCCCTTTTCTTCATCCTTCCCCCTTTTCCTCTTTCCTCCCCCTTAGCCCCTCAACACCCATCGCTCCTTCCTTCCTCATTCCTTCTCCTCCTTCTGTTCCTCTTCCCTTTCCTCCCCACTCCCCTCCCGCTTATCCTTTCTTCTGCTTATCTTTTTCATCTTCGTTTGTTTTTTCTCCTTTGCTTTCCAACCCTTCCTATCTCCTCCTCTTCACCCCCTCGTCGTCCTCCCCTCCAACCCCTTCTGTCCCTCCTCCTCTTCCTCCTCCTCCTCCTCCTCCTCCTCCTCCTGCCAGTCCTATCGGCCAGCCAACTCTAGTATTTTAAGGTCAGACCAAAAGGAAGAGAGTCTTAAAAATAAGACTCCAGGCTCCTCCATAATGACCGGTCAGCGATCAGAAGTGCCCCTCTTGAAATTATGAATCGATAAATAATTACAGCTAGACCCTGTAATCAAAGGCCCCAAAGAACTTACACACACACACACACACACACACAGAGGACTAGTGTGTGGTGCTGTGGTCCATGAGCGGTGAGGGATAAGAAGGTGCTATACAACGCTGATCCACCTATGCACGTCGATCCACCTATACTAGCCGATCCACCTATCCTGCCATACTCTTCGACCCTTCCATAGAGCGCTGATCCACCTATAACTCCCCGATCCACTCCAACTGACCTGAAGAACGTGCTATACTGGCCGCCGATCCACGATATTAAAAAAATTGCAAGGACAAAAAATACGAATCTATGTCCCAGTCAGATTCTGTTCGTTTGTGGCACCACCAATTCGCGGAGTGTTCTTGAGGGGGGTGAGGGGGGGGGGAGAGGTTGTTCTATAATTTGATTGGTCGTTCAGATGTCAAACTATGTACTCATTGGGTCAGCTTTCTTTGAGGAGACTGGCAGGAAAATATTGATTCCAATTGGCTTTGAGTCCGTCTGTCACACCAGGGTGTTCTGTAATGGTCCAGACATTGTTTATATATACGAGGTCATGTTAGGGTACTGGTGTTGGTTTGGTCCCTCTCTCTCTCTCTACACACACACACACACACTCACACACACACACACGTCATATATACTTACATTCATATAAAGTTGAGATTGATGTAAGGTAATATATGGGTAGGTATAAATTATACAGTTACATATATTATATAAATCATGAGGCCTGGAACATGACCAAGATATTCAGTGAAGGATGGTACTATGGGGGACTGTGAGGGGGCAGTGAGGGGGCTGTAAGGGGAGCTGTAAGGGGAGCTGTGAGGGGGCTGTGGGGGGGCTGTCTTGTGTCGTGCTATCCTCATGTCTCACAATGGCCGTCACTCACAAAGATAGGAACTCACAACGATAGTAACTTATAACGATGAGAACTCAGTGATAGTAACTCACAACGTTAGTAACTCACAAAGAACGTAACTCACAACGGTCGTCAATTACAACGACGGGAAATTTATCATAAGATACCGTACCTCGCAACACTCTTAACTAACCGTATATAACTCACCACGACCGTAACTATACCTTAAACTAGCATCAACGGTAACTCCAACTATACACACGACCGTAAGATATGACCACACACACACACACACACACACACACACACGCGTAAGTACACGTAGTTTCACATGTCATAAATAATCGATATAGAGTGATCGGCGCCTGACCCTACCGAGCCATTGTTTAACCAAAGCCTCGTTCACAGCTCGAAATGGTTAGTTCGCTTAGGTTCCGCACACCTCATCTGGGGGTGTTTATGTGACCCCTGCTGGATAATGGTGTACTGATATATAAACGGGTGGTTGTGGGTTAATGGGTAGCTGTGGGTTAATGGGTGGCTGTGGGTTAATGAGTGATTGTGGGTTAATGGGTAGCTGTGGGTTAATGGGTAGCTGTGGGTTACTGGGTAATTGTGGGTTAATGGGTGGTTGTGGGTTAATGGTTGGTTATGGGGAGAAAAATAGTTAATTATAGAAAATGGGAGAAAAGTCCAATGTCTATACCTTGGATAATGGGTAATAATGGATGAGATAACGTCTTGTATATTCTCACCGGTTGGATTATAATAAATAATGGGTCTTAATGGGTTAAATATCACAGACAGACACACACACACATGGTAATAATGGTCTCTAAATCATCCTACTCAGTTGACGTATTGCGGATAATTCTATAATCGGCAGGTGTTCGGATAATCTCACCGTGGATAATATTTTAATAGGTATTCAGATTAATCCTATTTTATAGTATGGACAATTAATTAATGGATAAATCAAGGAAGAATACGAAAGAAAAATAACTAAAAAAAAAATGGTTAAACCGACACAAAAATTGAAAAATACAACGACTTAAATAATCGAAAGAAGAAGAATACAAACAAGATTAGTTGAGTCCTTAAGATTAGCTAATCAATAAAGACGAGACTTGTTAATCCAATCATCAAGGTGTACATTTCAGGTAAGGTCCAGATTGGTATATGATATTGAATTATTATTATTTTTCAACCTCACAGACGCACTATAAGCCTCCTATCACACACACACACACAGGGGGGGGGGGTCTCTCAGGGGGGTTCCAGCTCCCGATTGGTTCTTGTCGTCTTTACTTACATCTTTAAGGAGGAATCTTGTTTAATTTTACCATGTGAGGAGGAGAGCTTTACCGCTAACTTTACACGCTACACACACTCTCTCTCTCTCTCTCTCTTTGCTCCCAAACTCCTATCGCTAACTTTAAACCCAAAATGCATCGCTCTATTAAGCCCCGCCAAAAGTTGACCGCTAACTAGTCGACCTGTACGCAATGATCGCTAACTTTACGCTGGTGGCGCTACCGGGCCGTGCGATGCGTAAATTCCAAGTCACAATAACGCTACGATACTTACATAGCACTGCGGTACTCAGAGCTATGATTAATTTAAAGCTTTACCGCTAATTTTGATAGAAAGCTTTACCGCTGGTTCTCCTATAAAGCTGAACCGTTGTTTTTTATATAAAGATTTACCGGTCATTCTTATATAGAGCTTTATTGTTTTTTCGCCTATAAAGCTTTACCGCTCATTCTTATATAAAGCTTTATCGCTGATTATTATATAAACCTTTACCGCTGATTTTGATATAAAGCTTTACCGCTGAGTTTGATATAAAGCTTAACCGTTGATTCTTATTTAAGGTTTCACCGTTGATATTTATATAAAGCTTTACCGGTGTTCGTAATCTTAAGCTTTACCGCTGTCTCTACGATAACAAAAATCTACCATACTGTGTTTATATTGAAGCTTAATCACTGAATACAAGCATTAAGCTGCTCTGATTTTACTACGCTAAAACTAACCTTCCCTTCTTCTTAAGCTTTATAACGCAAAATATTCGCTGAAAAACTTTATCAACTTATCTACGCTAAGGTTTGATTAGATTAGGCCCGACAAAGCTTTAGCGTGATAACTCAGCTCCAAAGCTTTATTAGCGTCATAACTTGGAGTGATAGATACAGATAACGACTCTGGTTAGCTTCAATAAATAAACAAAGCTTTTGACATAGTTCTCTGCGGTCATATACTGCCAACTGCGGTCACCTCCCATTACCTATACTCACATACGGTCACCTACGCTAACTTACGCCCATATACACTCCCCTACGCCCACATACACTCCCCTACGCCCACATACACTCCCCTACGCCCACATACACTCCCCTACGCCCACATACACCCCCTACGCCCACATACACTCACCTACGCCCACATACACTCACCTACGCCCACATACACTCACCTACGCCCACATACACTCACCTACGCCCACATACACTCACCTACGCCCACATACACTACGCCCACATACACCCGCCCACATACGCCCACATACACCCCTACGCCTACATACGCCCACACTCTACGCCCACATACACTCCCCTACGCCCACATACACTCCCCTACACTCGCTACGGTCAAGTTACGCGCCGTTTACAACGCCCACGAGCGGATAGAAACAATTGGGTGGACCTGACTAAGTCTTATGGGAATGAACAGGTAGATAATAAGAGAGGCTCAGGTGTGAGATACAGGTATTGTCGGTCACCTGGTGTGTCACGTTGTCCGAAGCGTGTTTATCGTAGTAGTACTAGTAGAACAAGCACTGTTCATTTAATCTTTACTGATAATACGCGGCGTAGAATTAACATAGTGTGTGTGTGTGTGTGTGTGCGTGCGCGCGCATTTATTTACTGCGAATCAACGTGCATTAATAATTTACATCTGTCCGTAATTGTTTAAAAAAATTATATATATATATATATATATATATATATATATATATATATATATATATATATATATATATATATAGTATATTTCCTCATTTAATTAGTTAACTTCAATACGGGTGGTGGTGGTGATGCCTGTAATATGAGTCTCATCACCTAACACTTGTGCATCCTTGATAAACATATTGATTTATGTCCCGTACACTCTCACACACACACGCACACACACACACACGCACACACACACACACGCACACACACACACGCACACACACACACACACACGCACGCACACACACACACACACAAGTGTGATAAATTCGTACATATGATTTATCTTATTTCTATTTGTACTACTTTTTACATAGAAGTAGTAGTAGTAGTAGTAGTAGCCTTAAGTGAGTTCCTCTACACATCCTTACCACTAACTACACTAAAGTTTCTCCTTATCTATATTAAAATTCAATAATTACCCTACGTTAATTTTTCTCCTATATTATTTTTTTAATTCATCATTTACTCAGTTTTCCGAGATATTTAGATACATCAAGAAGAATGAATACCACGTGACCGACACTATATCGTCAACCAATCACGGCCTTCGTTTACATCCTGTCAACCAATGAGCGGATGAGAAGACTATTATTTACTATATTATGTTCGTTTTATTTCATATTTTCTTGTTGATGTTCTTGTTCTCGTTCTTCTCTCTCTCCATCTCTCTCTTTCATTGTTATTCCGTCTGTGTGTCTTTCTGTCTGTCTGTCTGTCTGTCTGTCCATATACACTTATCCTCAAAAGCGGTTCTCACTCTAGTCCGACAGATTTCCAAAATTAGGCGAATCGTAAGATAACGACTATCACCCCGTAGAGGATGTGGACCCCCCGATCCTGTCGCGTCCGTCCCCTACCCCGCTGCTCTTACTGCTTGCTCTAGCCTGCTGTGCTCTGCTGGCCGCCTGCTGTAACTTGCTGGAATTTTCTTATATCCCGTGCTGTATTCTATTGGCTGACTGCTGTAGCCTGTTATATCCTGCGGCACTGTAGTCTGCTGGTTGATTCCTATACCCTGATGCACTTGACCGTTTGTCGACTGTAATTGCTTGCTATATTATTCCACTCTGCTGTACCCTGTTAAATATATGCTCCTCTGCTGTACCCTGTTAAATATATGCTCCTCTGCTGTACCCGGTTAAATATATGCTCCTCTGCTGTACCCTGGTAAATATATGCTCCTCTGCTGTACCCTGGTAAATATATGCTCCTCTGCTGTACCCTGGTAAATATATGCTCCTCTGCTGTACCCGGTTAAATATATGCTCCTCTGCTGTACCCGGTTAAATATATGCTCCTCTGCTGTACCCTGGTAAATATATGCTCCCCTGCTGTAACCTGACAGTGAGTAATATCCCTTAACTATTGATAGCAGTTACAAAACTCCCTACACCGTGATGCAGCCCGCCAATAGAACACACACACACACACACACACACACACACACACACACACCAAAATGATCAGTATCAAACAGACCATCAAGTAACTTAACACACTGTAATGCTGAGCTATATATATCTATATCAAAAAGAGACGAGAAACTATATATTGAATTGAACTGTTCTTTACATGCTATTACAGATTAATTCTCGGTATATATAACTTTGAGTACCTTCAGTATATACTCTGGAGATAATTACTACCTGACCTAACTTAATGACCAATGACCTAATGTAACATAACCTACATATCTTCTTGACCTGTATGACCTAACTTAGTGATTAGTAACAAGAACTCACAAGCGGGAGGTAAAATATATATATATATAGAGAGAGAAATATATCTTTAAGCTATGCGAGGCAAGAATGTGAGATGTGATGGCTCTTGTCACCCTCCATTGGACATCTTCAGCGCCAATGTAGTGAAGATCTTCCAAGAATGACCCCGAGGAGCCCAACACCGATGACGTAAGGCGGTGATGCGGGTTGTACACACACACACACACACACACACACACACACACACACACACACACACAAAGACCCACTTCTAATAATCAACAAATATTATCCTGAGAAGACCTCACGGCCATCAAACCCTGCCTTCCTTCCCCTCTTCCCTTATCTTCTTCTCCTCCCCCTCCTCCTCCTGCAGACGAGAACCTCCCTACTCCTCCTCCTCCTCCTTAGTTGCACAGTACCCACCTTGTGAGTGTGTGAGGTGTTTAACTCGCCACCCTCACACAGCTTGGGTGGCCTGCTAGGGGAGAGGTGTGGGGGAGAAGGTGGGATGAGAGTGATTGAGGGAGCGAAGGAGAGAGAGAGAGAGAGAGAGAGAGAGAGAGAGAGAGAGAGAGAGAGAGAGAGAGAGAGAGAGAGAGAGAGAGAGAGAGAGAGAAGGGTCGAGGGGTGAGGGATAGTGAACGAGAGATGAGAAAAAAAGGTAAATGAATATTAGGGGAGGAGGAACAGGTGTATAGGTAAAGGTTGATAAGTGAGAGAAAATATCAAGAAAAATTACGACGACGAGAGAGAGAGAGAGAGAGAGAGAGAGAGAGAGAGAGAGAGGAATCATACTTAGGAAAACGGGGTAATATTAGGTAATGTTGGAAAGAATAAGGAAGGATGGGAATAGTAAGGAAGATTAGGAATATCTGATGAGATTGCGAATATCGAAGAGTAATTCAAAGAAACATAGAAATGCGTATAATTGAGTACCTGTAGCGTATGTCTGAATATCTGTAGCTTTTAATTGAGTACCTGTAGCGTATGTGTGAGTACCTGACAGAAGGAGATGCGTAAACAGTACACATTGATAGGAACGCCTGGAGCCATGATTTATTTACTTATATACAAACAAAATCGTGAAGGACACACACGCGCGCGCACACACACACACACACACACACACACACACACACACGCACACACACACACACACACACACACACACACCTTATAGGCAAAAATGTATATATGTACAGTATGTGTTTGTGTTAGAGAGAGAGAATTATGTATAGGTGTAAAAGTATAAATATGTATGTATGTATGAATGTACTAGTGGTTGAATATGTATGTGTATATTTCTCTTCGGGAAAGGATGAAAAGAAAACAAAAATCTCAACACAAATTCATATCATTAGAAAACCAAAACAATTGAATTATCTTTTTCCATACAAACAAACAAACACACACACATACATACATACATACATACGCAAAAAAAAAAAACGACGGGCCAAAAGCCAAAGTCAAGAAGTACAAACACCACCAAACGTCATCACTCAATAGCTACCGTGTTTTTTCTTCTCACTGTTACCAATCAAGGCATTGTGAGTGACTTAGGTATCGATACATTCCGCAAAGCTTGGTCAAATACGGTCCCTAGTCGCTATAAATTTTTCACCATCTCTTCAGTGGGATCATTGGTCAACATATCGACAGCCGGGAGGGTGTCTAGGGAAGGGGAGACGGGAAGGGAGGGGAGGAGGGGAGAGTATGGGGTAGGGAGGAGAGGAGGGGAGAGTATGGGGTGGGGAGGAGAAGGAGAGGAGGGAGTATGGGGTAGGGAGGAGAGGAGGGGAGAGTATGGGGTGGGGAGGGAAGGACGGTGAGTGGGATAGAAAGGTGCAGTAAGAGTAATGAAAGGGAAGGAGGAGGAGGAGGGAGTGTATGGTAGGAAGGGGAGGAGGAGGAGTAGTAAGGTAGGGAGAGGAGGAACAGGAGGAAGAGAAGGAAGAAGAGGAGGAGGAGGGGGAAATATGTTACTACGATATCGGCTCGTAAGTGACTTCGGTGATAACTACGACGGTCGCTGGTCTGTGGTCGTGGTTTATCGGACCGTCACGTGGGTTTGTGTGTGATGGCAGGACGGGCGTGTCAGTTAGAACACGACGAACGGACAGGAGAGTTAGTTAGAACACGACGGACGGACGGGAATTAGTTTGAACACGATGAACGGACAGGAGAGTTAGTTAGAACACGACGGACGGACGGGAATTAGTTAGAACACGACGGACGGACAGGAGAATTAGAATACGTACAACAGTCACGTACAAATATGTCGGGCGGTGGCGTCACGATTACGTCACTTGGTCGCACGGTGGTGTCGGTAACGCCGCAGACGGACAGACATTTTATCGGAAAATCGGATGTCGGTATTTACTGATCAGGTCGGGATTATTCGGGTGGTGACTGTATTCGACTATCGCATTCGGATGATGTCGGACGATCGGACGGGCAATTGTCGTGTTGGAGAGCCGCGTTAATAAATATATGGGCCTTAACTCTTTATCATTTTACAACCCCGCCTCCTTTGACCACGCCGCGTTGAATGCCACTTTCCTCACTAACGCCACTGTCAACGCCAATGCTATCTCCCTCCAAGACGATGTCACGGTCAGGTGTACAATGGGAAGCGTAATAACATATAATTACTGTACAGGTATAAGAGGTCATAAGACGCACGTGTGTATCCGACGTACAATAGACCGTACTGCACTAGCTACCGCACTGATTTATCAACGCCAAGGGCAACGCCGACGCTACACGCCAAATAACCTTCTGTCAACACCATCCACGCGGAAAAAATTGTGAGGTACGGTGAGCGTTGGTAGTACTGTCTCGTCAACGCTGGTGGTGATTCCAGCTGTTGGCGACATTGGCAATGCTGTGGTGTCGCGCTGACGGTGCCAACACTGAGGTATCGTCAACGCTGTCAACATTAAGACGACGTCAGCGCTACCATCAGTTGATCATTGTCAACGCTGACAACACTGTAGAACTTCAGCGCCAATGATGCCAACACTGAGAAATTATCAACGCTACCAACGTAAAGAAATTGTCAACGCTATTAATACTAAGATCATCAACGCTGCCATTACTACTCATCAACGCTGCCAACACTTGGAACTCACCAGAGCTGCCATCATAAGAACTCATCAACGCTAACCATCACTGCTCATCAACACTTCCAGCACTACTCGTCAACGCTGCCAACACTACTCATCAACCCTGCCATCACTAAGAACTCATCAACGCTACCAACACTACGAATTCATTAACACTACCATCACTACTCATCAACGCTACCAACACTACGAACTTATCAACGCTGCCAACACAAGAACTCACCATCAACGCTACCAACGCTCAAATCAGACCCATTAAATATTGAAATAAATCGATACACGTCAGTTTAAGGTACATGACCTCTTAATACAGACGATATAAGTCATTACCCTCTAGTATACTATTGGAAATATATTTAATTACCTTTATATAATCACACAGGGAAAAGGGAAACAACGGAGCACCTTAGCTTTCGTCTTTATTTAAAACATCTTCAGAGGCAACTGGATTACATGGACAGAGAGAGGCTTAAATATACAGGGTGACCTTATTAAACATGAAGTCAGGTCATAATGATGTCATTTAATTACCTGTATATTTAACTCCAGGTTACATATAATCACATAGTATTTAATTACCTTCAATACTAATAAATATATTTTGTGTATCGTAATATATATCAGGTTTATTATAATTTAAATAAGTGTTGGAAAGGTTAATAATATGTCCTGATAAATATACAAGTCGAGTTGTATTTTTATTTAGATACGTATATAAGTATAGGTTATGTATTTATGTAGTCTAGTGTGTATGTGTATGTACAGTATGTATGTATAATTCTTTTTTAATATCTTTGTCTGTATATATGAGTTGTATGTATGTTAATGTGTTTGTGTGTGTATGTATATGAGTTTGTGTATGCGTATACTTTTTAACATTAGTATATGTATGTATGTATGTGTGTGTGTGTGTCTTATGTATGTGTGTCTGTGTATGTGTGTTTTTATATGTGTGTATGTGCGTGTATTTTTTTTCAATATCCAAGTAAAACAATGAGTTAGGGTGACGGGAGGAGGGGTGACGGGAGGAGGGGCAAATCGCGGGGGGGGGGCGTGAAGAGCGAGTGATCAGTCAGCTTGGCTTGGCTTCGATCACTCGCCCCTCCATTAGTATCACCTAAACCCGCGAAACATTTTGGTAAATCGGCGATGAGTGGATCACCCGATAATCTGATCGCTTCCGAAATACATCACAACACCCGATGGAATATTGTGATTTTTGTGTTTGGTTGTTGTAGTTGTGTTTTTTTTTTATATAATTGTTGTTGGTTTATCTTGTGGTTGTAAGCGATTGGTTTATCGTTTATCGTAGAGTGATGTAATTATTCTCTATCGACACACACACACACACACGCGCGCGCTCATTGTGATAACGTGTGTGTGTGTGTGTGTAAGTGAGAGTGAATGTTCTTAGATTATAGGAACGCGTTTACAAGTATTCGATAGGAAAGCGGGTTTTTTTTAAATTACAAACGCGTTCATGGTAGAGTATTTGAGGGAAATATTCTTTACAATACAAGTGAGTATTTAAGAGTATTGCTCCATCTTAGACTCGTTCATAGTAATATGTTAGATATTCCCCGCTAAAGGGTGGATTTATAAATGATATTCCTCACCAATATTACACAGTGTTAAGTGACGTTCATATTGGAAATCTTACAGTAATATTCCTCAGTCTCAGATAACTATAACTAATATTCCTCACAGTGAGACATAATTATAATATTTATATAATTTAAGTTATTTTAAAATCTGACTAATATCTAATTTACGCTCGTGTTAACATTATCAGTAAGATTTAGATATGAAAATATTAATTTATTAATTATTTTAAAATATTTCTTATCACAAATTAGTATTATTTTTTAAACATATAATGATGGAAATTTTAGACTGATCAATATCTCGTATTTTAATTAGTAGAAAAAATCAAGTATTATCTATGAGAATTTTTCGTCTATATCAATGTATCCGATACACCGGTTCAGCGGGATTCGAACCCACGAACTGGGGTACTGTACATCATTTTCCTTGTGTGTGTTTGTGTGTTGGTTGAGATACTAGATTAAGATAGTGAGATGAAACAATAAACACGTGATAGCAAGGTGACTTAATAATGAGGAGAAGACAATACCACGATGGAAATGTAAATATAATTAAAAAAGTAAAAGTAAAAATATTAATGTTGATGTTATATTATTACTTAAAAATGTAATAAATATATCAGTGCGTGTAAACAATAGACATTTAAAGATGTACAATGATAAGAAAAAACAATGAAGAACAAAAGAATAAACGAAGAAAGTGTAGATAACGGAAAGGGAAGAAGACGAAGAGAGGAGAAGATGGCCACACGGATAAGTCAACAAACAATGGTAGGAACGCATTAACAAACACCGTTACACAAGGAAGAAGAAAAGAAATATTAATAAAAAAAATGCAAAATAATGAAATGGAAGAGAAATCGGCAAGAAAAAAAATATCGGAGAAGAGGAAGAAGTTGGTTGACCGATTATGGTGGTGATCGTCTTTCTTATTTATGCCCCGTGTTCACCTTTTTTTTTTATTATTCCTAGAATTATTTACCTTTAGCGACAGGTGGCCAAAAATAGTCAAATTCCCTCACACATACACGCAAACACACACCCACATGCGTAAATACTGACACGCCTACGCACACGCACATACAACTGCATATGTTTTAACGCAGCAGATATACAACAACAACAACAACAACACATGTCGAAACAAATATATCTGACACAGATTTATTCACACTGATGTAGTTTGTTATTTGTTCACGATAACTTTTAATGTTCACTTGTGTTACACGTAATGTTATAAACTGATAAATTCTACCCAAATGTAACGTGGAGATAGAGTTTGTAAATTATTTCCTCTAAAAATAGCCGCGGGAGAATTAAGACGACGAATCGTTATCACGGCACACGAAACAACTGGCGGCGACAGCATCCGCAGCGACAGCTCCGGCAGCGGATGAAACAGCAGCAGCGGCGGTATACACAACAGCAGCAGCAGCAGCAGCAGCGGTGGCGGTACACAGCAGCACAGCGCCAGCCAGCGGGCCAACAGGACCTCCGTGATGGTGTAAACTTTGCCATCACAGAATCGATAGTTGAAACATCTTGGTTAAGATTGAGTCACGAGATGATAAAAGTGTGCTGGGCGGCACAGGTGAGAGTAACACAGCGCCCCGCCAGGTGTAGTGGTCATCATGGACGGGAGAGGAAAACATTAACAGACAAAGTAGCCGTGTTGTGTATGGAGCAGCTGTAGCGCCAACTATTAATGAAGGCTTACAACGCCACACCCTCCGGGATCGTTCAACCTATTTATCAACGGAGTTACGGCACGAATTATTGGCACGCATTTTCAGCGCAACACCACCGCGGACTCCATACACCCTGTTATTTACGTGTATTCTAATCCGTGTAATGTACCGCTTAAGCGCACACCACACCACACCACACGGCCCGGCGGAAGATCACAACACTTCGGTCAAGAATTCGATCCTCTGTAAGTTTGCGCCGAGAAAATAATAACTCAGAAATGAACCCACAATTTGGGGTCTAATAATTTTGTGTTGAGCTTGAGCACAAGTGTTAAGCAGCACTTAAGGTGGGGGTTTCGGCATACGGGCGTGTGGTGGCGTTCGTCACGATGATTGGTGGGCTGAGTGTCGCTAACGACCATCATTGTCGCTGGGGCATGATGGCTCTTACTCCAATTTTAATTTAGGTTCTCAACTACCATGATATCCCGAATACACACACAGGGGGCCCTACACACACACACACACACACACACACATGATGTGGTTCTTTTATTTCTACCTTACAATAGGTGGGAAGGTTACATATACAACCACACACACACACATATATATATATTTTTTTGAAACAGCTAATCCATTTTATTCAAGGTTTGGTATAAAAAGTGGTGAGTTTGGTATACTGTATTGTCATGGTTTGCAGGTTGATGGCCCGGAGGCAGAGGAAGATTACACCCCTCTGAATTTATTCCTGTAACCCCAAATTTGCGTCTTACCGACCTCTCTTCCCACACTCCTGGCAGAAGACGAACCACTTATGTCATGGGGTTCTTACAGGAGGGTGAACCACTCCTCTCTCTTTAAACCCCGGTAGATGGTGAACCGCTCTATCTAATAACTTAAGTAAGGTAATAGTTTCACTCTTCATGTAGTTAGTTATTTACTCGTGTCTGACGTTGTACCAGTAAGTGAACCGTTCAAGTGATGACTCAGATGGAGAGAAGAGAACCACTTGTTTCATAATTGTGACAGACTGTGAACCGCTCCTGTCAGATCACTAATATATGAGCCATTGATTTATCACTAGACTGGCAGCGAACCGTTCCTTTCAACAGTATAGATGGAATGAACCACTGGTGATCTAGTTCTAACAGGTAGTGGAACCGTTCCTTTCAATCGTTAAAATAATCACAGGAAATGAATCACTGAAGTTACATATTTCAGACACGTTTTGGGATGTTTCAAGGGCTCAAGTTTTTTTTTTTTTTTTACCGTTGTCGTATTCAACACTCCACCAAGTCACTCTCCAACACCAGGGCACCAAGTACGACCTCTCCTCTTATACAGACTTAGAGTTTTGTTTTATAAGATTATGATAGATATTTTCACCTTCTCGAAATCACATAGTTGTTTGGCCGATATACAACATTAGTTCACAACGTTTGATCAGTCGGGTGGACTATTGTTGACTGTTTCATATTTTGTGGTAATGTGTAAATGTGATTTTTTTTTTGTTATTGAAAGCCGACATTTGGGGGTGGGTACAAGAGTTATATTTTATTTGACTTAGGAAATATAATTTAACGTTTAAGTAAGTCTTCACGGACGCTACGCATTGTTGATATATTGTCTAGGATTAAGACGAACCGGTTTATCGATTTGTAACAAAACACAATATTGAGGTTAATAAAGTCGTTTGTTTTCAAGAGTTAACTGTTGTTTTCGGGAGTAAGAATATTTTGTTTTATACGTTGTCTTTAATCAAGATTCCACTGGATCGGAGCTTGAGTGAGATCGATATATTGGTGAACTCCAGGTATGTGCATCACCACTTCCCTCCCCTCCTCCCCGCGGTGTATCAAGGCTTGGTGAGTGTCACAACAAAGTTTATACCCCCTACATACACTCACACATCCCACCACAGCAAGTCACGCAGACCTATGTATTTACCAGTACTGTATTCTCTCTCTGTCTTACGCAACTCTACTGAAGATGTTAACCCCTCCTCCCTGGCCTCCTTCACCCTCACCATGACATCACTACATGACTCTCCAAACTTGAGAGATCTTCATAAATCACAGATCATCTCCCGGCGTCGCCTTCACTATCTTCCGGTGATGCTGTAGTGAGGCTCACCACCTCCCTCCCTCCCTCCCTCTCTCCCTCGCCCCGATACAAAGTACTCTGACAGTCACGTCAGGAATCTCCAAAATCCGATGATGAAACCCCGATTCTTTGGCTGGATTGATCCGCGCGTGTAGACTGTGGGATTTGTGGGGCCTGACAGGTGGCGGAGTAAAGAGGGTTAATGTAAGCTTTGGCTGGGAGTATCGTCTTCCACACTAACACAGCGACTCTACTGTACTGTACTCCACCTAGCAATAAAGTATTCTAATTGTGTTCACTGTGGCATAATAAACGTGTTAAATTATTTATATTGTATTTGAATGACTTAGATTAATGTCAGGATTATTGATCAATGGACTTGGTATATTACATAGAGTAAAGTAAGTCAGTGTTAAGATTGAGTATTGCGGAATTATAAATTGTCCCTGACATAATCCTACACAAGATGCGGCGGAGGTAGAGTGTCCGTCGCTCACACAACCCTTCCCCGGTGTTCTCCTGGCCTACCACACTCGCCTCTCTTCTCTCCCGCCGCCCTCCCTCACCCCGCCGGAGGTACAGGTGTGTCAGCGGTGCCCCTGTGCGAGGTACACCGACCAACTTCCCGCTGTCACCCTAACTGCACCGACGACCGACGTAGCGCGCGGAAATTTCGATGCGGAGGTTTTGGTGTGAAGACTTGAGGGTGACCCAGGGTTGGCGTGACTAATGTGGGGAGGTGTGGTGGCGGGCTGGTCACTTGACGCACCAAGTGCTCTCCACCTGTCACCAAGCTACAGTATTATTGTCACCAGCACACAGCCGTCGGTAAAGCTCACACTTAACGAAGGCATCACAGTAAATCATGTTTTACACTTTAGTACAGTTCCTTTAACTTATAATGATAATATTTACACTGTAGACTACCGGAGAGGTGGTGTGTAGACGGTAGTGAATTTATTGGGGCTAAGTAGTAGTAGTGGTGTGTATGTGGTAAGTCGCAGAGTGAGTGGTGGTGAGGCGGACGCCGCCCACGTGCCCGGGTCAGGCCAGGGCCACCCACCACAGCGATAGTGCCACCGTTAGCATGGCACTGCGGGACCACACGTACCTGTTGCCAGAACTGAGCCAGGAGGAAGATGCGTTCCTTCTTGAAGAGCCAATCCATGGGCTGTAGGTTCTGTAGGGCGGCCAAGTCCTTGCCGGGGATGTCGCCCCCCGCGCCGCCTTGGGCGTCAGGCCCTGGCGCCGCCATGGTACCCAGCAAAGGGTGAGGAGCCACCGTGAAACTGCCCAATCCTCCAACACCCGCCCACCCGCCGCCCACCTCCGGGGCTGAGCTACCTTCAGACGCAGCCACCTTCACGAGTGTTTGGCGCTGCGTGTCAGCAGAGGTAAGAACAGCAGCAGCAGCAGTTATCGCAGGGGCTGCTGCATGTCACAAAGGGTGTCACTAAGTGTTGTCACAAGGGGTGGTAGTGAGGGTCACGTGGGGGCGTGAGAGCAGCACGTCACACTAGTACAGGCCGCGGGGCGCCCTACACACCACACGTCTGGCACACACTGTGGACCTGCGGGCGACACACGGCGTTGTGTGCGCTGCGAGAGGGCCTCCCTCAGACTGGGGACGACTTGTTGGTTGCCGCTCGCTAACGCCGCCCGTCCACAGTCGCCCGCTGCTGCCCCCTGGCGGCGGGGGCAAGGGGCGGAGTCTCGGCGCAGACCGCCCACCATTGGTCCAGCGGGCGGCGGGGGGGCGGGCCACCCAGCCACCTCCTCACCACACTCATTTATTGCCACCCATGTATCACACCAGAACACCACCTCACAGCCGCTCACACCGTTCCCCTCTCCCGCCCACACCACACACACCCGCGCCACACGTTGCCTCGCCCACCGCGCCACCCCACGCGACACATTCCCCTTACACGCCCTCTAACCATATACATGCCTTCCCTACATCTACGCAACTTCTTATCACACCCACGCCTTCTCTCGTCTACGTGCCCTCTAACCAAACATACACACATGCTTTTCTTATATCTGCGCGCGTTCTTATCACTCACACACGCCTTTCCTACATCTACGCGCCTTCTCACAACACACACACGCCTTCCTTACCTGTACCAGACCTCGACATCTACGTGAGCTCTTATCATACGCACGCTTCCTCAACCTTTACACGCCTTTTTACAATACGCACACACACGCCCGCCCTATATCTGCACACCACCTTACTGTACACACGCCTTATCGACATATAGGAACGCTCATATCTTACACACGCCTCCTCAACCTTTACGCGCCCTTTTACAGTACACACACGCCTTCCATACAATTATATGATCTCTATACTTACATCTACACGCCCTGTTTACCTCTACACGCCCTGTTTACATCTACACGCCCTGTTTACAGTACATCTACACGCGTATTCTAAATTTTTATCATTTACCTCACACGTCCTCCTTACACGCCATCCCTGCCTCCACACGCCTCCTATATATTCAAATGTCTTCCCTACATACGCACGCCCTCGATACATTAACACGCCCTCTACATCTCCGCACGCCACCCCAGCTTCCTTAATCTGTAATCTGTACACGCGCTGTCCCACGCCCTGTCCTCCGCCACGCCTTGTCCTCCACCACCCCTTGTCTTCCTCCGCCACGCCTTGTCCTCCACCACGCCTTGTCCTCCACCACGCCTTGTCCATCAGTACGCCTTGTCGTCCTCCACCACCCCTTGTCGTCCTCCGCCACGCCTTGTCGTCTTCCGCCACGCCTTGTTGCGTCCTCCACCACCCCTTGACGTCCCCGCCACGCCGTCGTCGTTGTCGTCTTCCGCCACGCCTTGTCGTCCTCCACCACCCCTTGGCGTCCCCGCCACGCCTTGTCGTCTTCCGCCACGCACCCTTGTCGTCCCCACCACGCCTTGTCGTCCTCAACCGCTCCTTGTCGTCCCCGCCACGCCTTGTCGTCCTCTGCCACGCCTTGTCGTCCCCCCACTTTGTCAACCGTTGTCGTCCTCTGCCACGCCTTGTCGTCCCCGCCACGCCTTGTCGTCCCTCAACGCGTCGTCCTCTTGTCGTCCTGTCCAACCGCTCCTGTCGTCCTCGCCTTGTCGTCCTCCACGCCTTGTCGTCCTCAACCGCTCCTTGTCGTCCCCCACGCCTTGTCGTCCTCTGCCACGCCTTGTCGTCCCCCGCCACGCCTTGTCGTCCTCAACTCCTTGTCGTCCTCCGCCACGCCTTGTCGTCCCCGCCACGCCTTGTCGTCCTCAACCACTCCTTGTCGTCCTCGCCACGCCTTGTCGTCCCCACCACGCCTTGTCGTCCTCTGCCACGCCTTGTCGTCCTCCACCACGCCTTGTCGTCCTCTGCCACGCCTTGTCGTCCTCCGCCACGCCTTGTCGTCCTCCGCCACGCCTTGTCGTCCTCCACGCCTTGTCGTCCTCTGCCACGCCTTGTCGTCCTCCACCACGCCTTGTCGTCCTCTGCCACGCCTTGTCGTCCTCCACCACGCCTTGACGTCCTCCGCCACGCCTTGTCGTCCTCCACCACGCCTTGTCGTCCTCCACCACGCCTTCTTAACGTTACCCATTCAGCGCCCTATCTATAACTTACTCGCATTCTTTCTATCCCACGCCCCTTCCCCTTACTCTCCGTAGTCCAGCACACGCCCTCCCACACAGTACAGCACACCCCTCCACATAGTACCCACGCCCTCTCACATAGTACAGCACACACCCTCCCACATAGTACAGCACACGCTCTCCACATAGCACATAACACGCCCTCCCACATAGTACAGCACACGCCCTCCCACATAGTACATCACACGCCCTACCACATAGTACATCACAGGCCCTCCCACATAGCACAGCAAACGCTCTCCCATATAGTACAGCACACGCCCACATAATACAACACACGCCCTCCCACATAGTACAGCACACACCCTCCCACATCCTCCCACATAGTACATCACACGCCCTCCTACATAGCACAGCACACGCCCTCCCACATAGTACATCACACGCCCTCCCATTACATTACACGCCCTCCCACATAGTACAGCACACGCCCTCCCACATAGTACAACACGCCCCTCCCACATAGCACAGTACACACCCTCCCACATAGTACAGTACACGCCCTGCCCGTGTTACAGTACACGCCCTCCCACATAGCACAGTACACACCCTCCCACATAGCACAGTACACACCCTCCCACATAGTACAGTACACGCCCTGCCCGTGTTACAGTACACGCCCTCCCACATAGCACAGTACACACCCTCCCACATAGCACAGTACACACCCTCCCACATAGTACAGTACACGCCCTGCCCGTGTTACAGTACACGCCCGGGACACACACACACACACACACACACTAAGCACACACGCCTACCTTCTGTCTCCCACGCCACGCCGCAACCTTCACACGCCTTGCACCCTACACGTACCCTAATATTTGTATGGCGCGTGTGGCGTGGCCATACACGCCATACAGCGACTCGTGTATGGTTTGTTTGTACGGGCTCTATACCTTCATACACAGGTGTTGTGTGCGTGTAATTAATGTACACACCAATCTGTGTAGTCGTGTGATCTACATACATACACTGATGTTGTGTGCGTGTAATTAATGTACACATAGTTTTGTGTAGTCATACATACATACGTACACTGATGTTGTGTGTGCGTGTTTTTAATGTACACTCTAATTTGTGTCTTCTTGTGATTTACATACATACATACTGTACATACATACATACATACATACATACATACATACATACATACATACAGTACATATCTGCATACATAAACTGGTGTTGTATATGTTTTTGTACGTATGATTAATTTATACATTAGTCTCTGTATTCGTATATGGTTGACATACAAACATACAGAATACACATAAATTAATACACACATACAAACATAGACCAGTGGTGTATAAGTTTCGTGTGTGTGTGTGATTAATGTGCACACCGTTCTGTGCATTGGTTGTGTATACATAGGAGTCATGTACGTGCACTCATAAATATGATTTTGCCTGTGGGTAGTACACATATTATCTGTGTATGTATGACTTTAGTCATACACCATATGGTTGATGTCCCATCTACGTGTTATTAATATCTGCTTTGGTTTGTGTATGACTATGATTCTTATGAGTATGATTGATCCGCATAAAGAAACTGATTTATTTTGTATATTTTCAGTATACATATATATATGTATTTTTGCGCATGTGTAAAAGTCGTATGAGTTTTGTGTACAAGATCCATATACATACACCAGCGTATGTATAGACTGCACTTTGATTATTCATATACATAGACAGTCGTACGTGTGTGTGTGTATAGGGTGTCAGTAGAGGATTCATCGATGTATACAAGTACGCAGAAGGATTGATTATGTATGACCCGCTATGTATACTATCTTGTGTGACTCATGATCCACATAAACATAACTGTGTCATTAAGCTTATTTATACAGTATTCATACACATTGAATCTATGTATACAGGATTCATAAGCTTTAAGGTCATATACATATATATATACAAAGTTCCTATACATATTCTGGTTTATTACGTCTATGTAAGTTTACAGCAGATTCCAGTAGATTTTTTTTACTACATGAATACTGAACACAGTCCTTGGAAAAACTGAGAAGGCGAAAACAAAGTTGTTCATCCCAGGACGAGAAAGGCCAATAGTCTTGCTTAGAGTCGTCCATCCTATCAAAATAAGCCTATGTTTAACGTCGTCCATCCTATGAAAAACAAGACCAACGTTTAACTATATGTCGTGTATCCTATGAAAAATAAGACCAAAGTTGAGTAGTAAGTTGTTTATCCTATGAAAAACAAGACCAAAGTTTAGTTGTAAATCGCACAGCCTAGAGAAAAAAAATCAAGGTTACGACACTCTTCATTGTTTACATTTGAAGAAGGAGAAAAAGAATAAATAGTTAAGCATTTGTCTTGTGTCTTAGGAGTAATATCACCAATTTTTTATATTTTTTTTAGATTTACATCTTACTTAAGGAAAGGAACCACACACATATCTGATCACCCTAGAAAACACAAAAGTCGTCATTCCACTGAGTGTTGTTCATCCTCCAAATAAAAAATTAGATCAACATTTAAATATCTTAGGAAGAACTAGATCAACATTTACCTCCAAATTTTAGAATGTTAACCTTTGAGGACTTGGGGTTAACCTATCATAATCCAGAAGTTAACCATCATCATTAGAAATTATTATTATTATTATTATTATTATTATTATTATTATTATTATTATTATTATTATTATTATTATTATTATTATTATTATTATTATTATTATTATTATTATTATTATTATTATTATTATTGTTGTTGTTGTTGTTGTTGTTGTTATTATCCTCAAATTATTCAATCATTCATCATTATTTTTAAACAATCATTTAAGGACGCTAAATGATCATTCTCGGGGGTTAAACCATCATTCTTGGAGGGTTAAACCACCATTCTTGGAAGGTTAAAGCATCATTATTATTAAACTCATTCTCAGGGGGTTAAACCATCATTTTAAGGGGTTAAATCATCATTCTCAGGTGGTTAAACCATCATTTTCGGGAGTTAAACCACCATCCTTAAAACACTAAGAAAAAACAAACCAGGTCCACCTTTCACCATCTCACTCACTGGACTTCAAAAATCAAAATACTCCTATAAACTTAACGGCATCAGTAGTTAAGAACTATCTAATTACATCAACAAACAACTACTTGACGCATTCTTCGCTTACCCGAGAGATTTAAAATACTCTAAGAATTCCCTTAGTATTTTTCTAAGTTTCTAATTGGTATTTATAAGTATGTGTGGAAAATAACGTATGGGTATTAATTTTTTATTTTTTTGGTGATTGCGTTGTATTTCTGTATGACGTGATTTAAATTGTATCCGGCAGGTTGTAAATTATGTGTGCCTGCCGAAGACGTGATTTAAATTGTATCCGGCAGGTTGTAAATTATGTGTGCCTGCCGAAGATGTGATTTATATGATATCCGGCAGGTTGTAAATTATGTGTGCCTGCCGGAGACGTGATTTAGATAGTATCCGGCAGGGTGTAAACTCATTTGTGTCTGCCGAAGAGGTTAACGGTGAGGGTGTCCGGCAGATCGTAAGCCAATCCAAGTTTGCCGGAAAAAAAATTGGGTCGGTTTTACTTAAATCAACTTCCTTCTCAACCGGAAAGACAACAACGGTGATGTTTATTTTATCTGGACGCTATCTTCTGTTGTCTTCCGGTAAACGGTAAACAGACGCACATAACAGTGGAAGAGGAAAGTGAGAAGGGAAATGGAAAAGTCAGCAGTGAAGAGGAAAAGATAACGGTAAGAGGAAAAAAGTAACAGTGAAAGGAAAAAATAACAGTATAAGAGGAATGGCAACAGAGAAAAAAACAGGAAAAAAGTAACAGTGGAAAAGGAGGAAAATCTACAGTGAAGAAAGAAACGGCAATAGTGAAGAAAGTCAAAGAAGTAACAAAATGAAGGAAGAAGAAGAAAGAAGGAAGGCAGGAGAGGTACAAGTAACCAGTCTCTGCCAGTGAAAATTATTTACACGCGAGAAAGAATTTTTTTTTTAACTCAATATGGAGATAACTTATGGTGTTAATAATAATAATAATAATAATAATAAAAAATAATAATAGTAATAATAAAGATAATAATAATAATAGGAACAATAATAATAATACTAATAATAATAATAATAATAATAATAATAGGAATAGTAATAATAATAATGATAATAATAATAATAGGAATAATAATAATAATAATAATAATAATTGGAATCATAATAATACTGCTACTACTACTACTAATAATAATAATTAATTCTCATACATATAAAATTTCTATGTATAATTGAGTATTTATTGGGCAGTCGAATCGGAAACATTATTGTCCGCGGCTGTACAGTGTGTGTGTGTGTGTGTGTGTGTGTTTGTGTGTGTGTGTGTGTTAGTGAGCGGATTCCATCGCCTTTGACAGTCTGTTCCAGATCTGGAGACGTCAGCGAGGGGGAGGAATTTACATATATGTACCGCGGGTTGTGGTGTCCCTGCCGCACCTGTCTCCGTGTACCTGTCGCTCGCGTCAGCTGCAACAAACACCGCCACCACCACTACCAGTACCACCGCCACCACCACCACCTCCACCTCTTTTCCACCACCTCCACCTCCTTCTCCACCACCACCACCTCCACCTCCTTTACCTCCACCACCTCCTCCACCACCAGGTGATATACTCCTGCGAAATCCCGAAGTGATATCGTCCACTGACCTTGCGCCCTGGCAGTAAAGACTTGTTATAAGTATATCTACGCCTGCGCCGTGGTGGAGCACTGGGAGTTGTTACCCCGCGATGATCGACAGCGCAGCAATACGCGCATGTGCAAGGTGTTAAAGTTTGCGCTTCAAGTTCGCAGGCGCACGAAAGTAGCGAGCGAGAGACAGTGGTGAGTCTGGTGGTGAGGACGGGATAGCGCAGGTGGCGAGCAGTTTGGGTCGCCGCCACCTCCTGCCTCCTACTCCGGCCTGGGGATCAGAGGTGATCTCCTTACTCAGCTGCTTGACGGAGAAATCGCGGGGGTCTGGCCTGGCTCCGACACCTCGTCGTCGCGTCGACCAGCCCCGTGTTGAGGACGGCTGTCTCACCCTACACCACTATGTTTTACAAGCATTTCTTTACCTTCCTTGGTTTTGTTCCTCACGTGTAGGTCATGGTGGTGGGTGAGAAGTTCTCTTACCACCCGCCCACTACCACCACCATGTCACGTCACCTACCATGTAATATTGTTTTTATTTTTATGCGGTTTGGTCCACACACACGGCAGGTCCTGGTGACTGTACGGTAGCTCACCATAAGGGCGGCTCTACTAGACGTCACATTTCGACTGGTAGCTCACAGGTCCGTCCTGAGGCGGCGTGGCAGAGATCGATCCTGGGTGAGAGGAGAGGCGGGAGTCGTTAAAGAGCTCTCCTTATCACACCACATCGTCCAACCAGTCAACCCGAGTGATTAACTCATCATACAGTACTAATCACAAATAAAAAATACTCACTGGATGGATATTTCTCGACTCTATATACACTTTCATGTTAATTTATTATTATATATCTTCAGTGTAATCCAGATTGTTTCAGTTTTTTGTAAATACAATTATAATTACATTTATTTCAGGGATTAAGTAACTAATTACATACAACCAAGAATTATATTTTTTATCTGATTATCGAATTTTTATCTTTACTTCTCATTTCCCTTTATTATTCCGCTTTATCTTATTTCCATTTGTTTATTCCATGTGTTACCTTTTACGTTGTCGGTAAGGTGTTAGTTCCCTCATTTACAGTTAATTATCTCATCACACAGGTAGACGCGGGAGAGGGTCACCGAGGTCACCTTTTTTGTAAGTAACCTGTAATTTATGCTCAGGTAGCGGGTTGTTGAAGGTATACATGTAAATATTTACCTACACACACACACACACACACATTACAAAACAGAGGGATAATATGTATAAAGCTAACGTAAAATAGATTCCATGTTAATTAGCATTGAAGTAATTAAAACAATATTTATGTGGAAGGAAAAATAAAAGCAAATTCTAGTTTTTATGGAGACTTTCGGCAGAATCTTCCCGAGAGGATAGTGTAAGGTGGTGTGGAGAGGAGGAGGAGGAGGAGGAAGAGGAAGGAGAGAGAACAGACGTGTCAGGACTAAAGGTGTATTGGACAAGGAAGGCTGGACGCTGGGCAAGAAGGGTCAAGTTTACGAAAGGTTAGGTGAGGTTAGGGGACGTTAGGTGAGGTTAGGGGACGTTAGGTGAGGTTAGGTTAGGTTAGGTGGCAAATTAGTTTAGGATAGGTGACAAATTAGATTAGGTTAGCGGACATTAAGTGAGGTGAGGTTAGGTGATAGTTTAGTTTGGTTAAGTTAGGTTAGGTTAGGGGACGTGAGGTGAGGTTAGGTGGCAAGTTTGGTTAGGTTAGTTTAGTATTTGTAGGTTTGGTTAGGTGACGTTAGGTTTCAGAGGTCACAGAGAGGTCAAGGGTCACATAAAGAGGTCAGAGGTCGCATAGAAAGGTCAGAGGTCACATATAGAGGTCAAAAGTCGCACAGAGAGGTTAGAAGTCACATAGAGAGATCAGAGGTCACATACAGATGCCAGATGTCACGTATAGAAGTCAGAGGTCACATAGGGGTCAGAGGTCACATCGAGCGCTCAGAGGTCACAGAGATGTCAGACGTCACAGAGAAGTCAAAGGTCACATAGAGAGGTCAAAGGTCACACAGAGGTCAGAGATCACGTATCGACGTCAGAGGTCACATATAGAGGTCAGAAATAACATAGAGAGGTCAAAGGTCACATAGACAGGTCAGAGGTCACGTCGAAAGTTTTTAAGATAATAACAAAAACAACCCAAGAATTGAGAGAATATGTACTACGCAGCACCAGACCTTTGTACTGTAACGTGTACTAATCTATACCTGTGTACTTACCTCCACACAGGTATACGGAGACAATTACAGGGGGTAGAGTGTGATATTAATAATGATTACATGTGACTCTGACAGGGGAGATGAGACGGCCAGCACATACCAGAAACTCCATCTGATCTCAGGATACTTGGGTACACATCATGTATTAAATGTATACCTTTAGAGTTCAAGATACATCATGTATATTGACTTTAACTAGGAAATTAACGTTTTGTAATAGTAAGAAAATTTGCTAACCTAACCTGACCTAACCTAACCTACCCTACCCTACCCAATTCCCTCCCCCCCCCCTAGATAGCGTTAAAGTATATTATCATCAGGTGAACTAAGCTTAAGCGTATAATCATCAAGTGAAATAAGCTGAGGTGTATAATCATCAGGTGATCCCAATTTTAGTATCAATAGTCACTACAGGAGCTTATTCAACCTTAATGAACCTGTACCTGAGTTTCTTCACCCAAATTACCGCCACACGTGTCAGTTGCTGATTGGCCAGTGTGTGGGTTTGGATTAAGTCAGGTCGTAATTGGAGGAAGGTAATTTAAGGTATAATTAGGTGAGCAGTGTTCGATACAGAGATGAGTTTGGAACATTACTTTGATTAACCAAGCATTAGTGAGACTGTCAGACATACCGGCGGACAGATAGATAGACAGATAGACACAGTGGCAGACAGATAGATAGAGAGAAACATCGACAGATATATAGACAGACACAGCCGACATACAGATATATAGACAGACACACCGACAGAAAGCTAGACAGACACATCAACAGAACAGACACGCCGACAGAACGATAGACCAATGGAGAGATAGACAGTCAGACACATCGGCACAGACAGACAGACAGACAGACAGACAATCGTGTTAAAATAACTTCCTATTTTACGTTACTAATTAATACCCATCTTGATTACATACTAGAAAAGTGTTTACTCTAGGGAAAATATTATCCTCTGCTAATTACTCTAGCTAAGGTAATCTCTCTAGAAATTAAGGTAATCTCCCTATAAATTAAGGTAATCTCACTTGAAGTTAAGGTAATCTCTCTTTGAAGTTAAGGTAAATAGTCTTGAAGTTAAAGTAATTCCTATTGCAGTTAAGGTAGTCCCACTTGAAGTTAAAGTAATTCCTATTGAAGTTAAGGTAATCTCTCTTTTAAGTTAAGGTAAATCGTCTTGAAGTTAAGGTAATCCGTCTTGAAGTTAAGGTAATCCCTCTTTGAAGTTAAGGTAATCCCTCTTTGAAGTTAAGGTAATCCGTCTTGAAGTTAAGGTAATTCCTCCTGAAGCTAAGGTAATCCCTCTTTGGTAAGAGTAACCCCTCAAGAGGATTATGTAATCCTTTTATCACAAATAAAATAATTATATAATCCCCATAACTAATGTAATCTCTCTAGAAATAAATCAATGTAATTAATGTTGAAGAAAGGTAATCGTTATACCTTCTGTTACCTTCACTTTCCTTTCTTTTACCTTTCCCACCTTTTCCCCTCACCTCTAACCATCCCTCCCACATTTTCCCCTCACCTATAATCACCCTTCCCACCTTTCCCTCACCATATTTCCCCTACACCCTAACCTCACCACCAACCCTTCCTCTCCCATCACATTCTTACCTCCCCTACACACTCATCCTCCCCCGTCCCGCACCCCTTCCTCCCCATCACTCTCCCCTGCCACTTTCCTCCTCTTCCTCCTCCTTCCCATCACCCTCCCTTCTCCCCTCTCCCACCTACTCCCATCACCTATCACACCCTCCCCTCTCACCTCTCCTACCACTGTCCCCTTCCACCTTCCCTTCACTCTCACCTACCCTAAACTCCCTCCTCACTCTCTCCCCCTAACCTCTCCTATACCCCCCACTCACCCTCCCTAGCCTCCCTACACTTTTCTCCCTCTTCCCACCCTCCTCACCCCCTTACCAACGCCACAATATCAACCCCAGACTGACTGACTCGTAAACTGATGAATATTTACGTGTGTGTGTGTGTGTGTGTGTGTGTGTGTGTGTGTGTGTGTGTGTGTGTGTGTGTGTACAAGAGTGAAGGTGAAGTGGGTAATACTTAGCAACACATACACGCAATTTATGGCTCTAAATTCTCCTCCTCCCTCCCCCCTCTCCCCCCCCCCCCCCCCCCTCCCCCCTTCCCCCTCCTTCTTCCTCCTTCCCCCCCAAAAAAAAAAATCGTAAGTTTATTTTTTTCACTTAACTTTAAAGATGAGATGATGGTGTGTGTGTGTGTGTGTGTGTGTGTGTGTGTGTGTGTGTGTGTGTGTGTGTGTGTGTGTGGTGTTCTGACTGACTGACTGACTGACTGAGAGAAAAGTTGTCCATCCCTCACTACCACACTCCACCACCTAACCACCCACCTACCACCACTACACCCACCTACCACACCCACCACCCACTCCACACCACCACCACCACCACCACCACCATCATTCCTCACCTCTTCCTCCTCTCCACTTTCCGATAGATAGCCTCCCTCCACCGCTCAATCCTCCACAAATTAGCAATATTCATGTTGGTAATTACAAGTTAGAAAACACACCTCTGAGTCCCTCGCATCAATTCACTCTTTTAATCGTCCTCAACCGTAAAAAGTAAAAAATATGCCACAAGAAAATCTCTCTTCTAATCCCAACCACACTTTAGAAGTTTGGAATTTTGTTCGTTTCCTTTGACGCGACTCAGACTTAAGCTTTCCTTTCCTCCCTATTCAATTATAATCTAAAACTATTGATACATTATAATATATTACCTATTTATCACCATCACTAAACAGTTTCTAATTAATTGTGTCACGAGTTTACGAAATTGTACGAATGGGATTTAATCGAAGTCTTCGGGAAGGGATGGAGACGCCGCCTAAGTAATGATAATCTCCCTCTTTGGTGACAATTCCGAGTGTGTGTATCGGCAACCCCACAAACGGTGCCAACAAAATAAAAGGAAAATTTTCCCCTTTCTGCTTCAGGGATTTTGCCGAAGGGAGGACAAAGGTGTAGGTGTGAGGGAGAAGTATAAGGGAGGACAAGGGTGTAGGTAGTGGTGTAAGGGAGGACAAAGGTGTAGGTGTGAGGGAGAAGTATAAGGGAGGACAAGGGTGTAGGTAGTGGTGTAAGGGAGAAGTATAAGGGAGGACAAGGGTGTAGGTAGTGGTGTAAGGGAGGACAATGGTGTAGGTGTGAGGAGAAGTATAAGGGAGGACAAGGGTGTAGGTAGTCGTAAGGGAGGACAATGGTGTAGGTGTGTGTAAGGGAGGACAAGGGTGTAGGTGTTGTGTAAGGAGGACAATGGTAGGTGTAAGGGAGGACAAGGGTGTAGGTGCTGTAAGGGAGACAAGGGTGTAGGTGTTGTAAGGGAGGACAGTGGTAGGTGTTGTAAGGGAGGACAATGGTAGGTGTAAGGGAGGACAAGGTGTAGGTGTTGGTGTAAGGGAGGACAATGGTGTAGGTGCTGGTGTGAGGGAGAAGGGTGTAGGTGGGTGGTGTAAGGGAGGACAAGGTGTAGGTAGTGGTAAGGGAGGACAAGGGTGTAGTTGGTGTAAGGGAGGACAATGGTGTAGGTGTTGGTGTGGGGGACAGGTGGGTGCTGTGTGTAGGGAGGAAAGGGTGTAGGTGGTGAAGGGAGGACAGTGGCTGCCTCGGGTCGTCCTGGTGGTGAAGAAAATTTGCCATTTTATATGTATCCGCTGTTCCTCCTTCACACCCTCACTCTCTCCTCAATCCTCCATCTCTTCACCCTCTCTCTCTCTCCCTCCTCCCTCCCTCCCTCTCTCCCTTTACCCTCCATCCCTCCCTGTCACACTTCCCTCACCCTCCCTCCCTCCCTCCTCCTCCCTCCCTCCCTCCTCCCGAAGCAGGACATCAGAAGATTTCGAGATATATTTGCGGCTATGAGGGGAGGAAGAGGAGGAGGAGGAGGGAGGAGGAGGAGGAAGAGGAGGAAGAGGAGGAGGAGGAGAAGGAGGAGGAGGAGGAGGAGAATGGGAAGAGGAGAATTAGAGAGGTCGAGGAATAGAAGATGAAGAGGAGGAAAAAGTGGGAGAAAAGAAAGAAAGGTAAGAGGAGGGAGGAAGGAAGATGATGGAAAAGGGAGAAGGAAAGAGAAGAAGAAAACATGGAGAAATAGAGACGGGAGATGAGAGAATAAACAAATTGGAAGAAGAAATAATGAAGGATAGGAGGTGAGAGATAGAAGAGGATAGAGAGAAGGCTAATAAATAAGAATAGGATAAGAATGAGGGGAAAATACGGAGAATGAGGGGAAAATACAGAGGGTGTGAGGGGATATCGCTGTTGTCCCTCTGTTTGTCCTTGTTCGTGTTTATGCTCGGGAGTCTATGTTAGCCTGGTGTTTGTGTTTGTGATAAGTTGTGAATGTGTGTTTGTGTGTTTTTGGGCGTTTGTGTGTTTGTCATTTATTTGGTTGTTTATGTCGGTGTGGGATTGGTTTTGTTTTTCTTGTCTTTAAAAAATTTAATTCGTCAATATATAGAGACAGACAGACAGATAGACAGACAGACAGGGAGATACAACATTCATCTCTCAAGACGAGATCTTTATAACAGTTATACACACACACACACACACACACACACACACACACACACACACACACACACACATACAAATGTGTCCCCATGACCATGAGGTCCTTCATATCAACACCCGAGGACGATTTACTACACCACGTGAACACCACACCACCTGGTGTCTCCATGACCAGCCCAGGCCCGGGCCATCAACTGTAAACTATAATAATTTGTATGTTCAATCATTGTTCCTTCTCCTTTCAGTAATAAGAGCTTTTGTTAAACGACCCACCCACCACATGTCTTTGTATGTAATAAGTCATTTCTGTCCAATGTATATTTTCAGCCTTCGGGCTACAGAACTTTTTCAATAAACCGTTAATTATTATTATTATTATTATTATTATTATTATATAAAACTTCTCACGTGAGTCTAACATATAAGGGAGCAGCAGCAGTTATTCTCTCTCTGTCTGTCTCTCTGTGTCTCTCGTCAGGTGTGTCTCCTCAGTCGTAAGTTATTAGCGTCGGCAAAACAAGTTCCAAATTGGATGATCAAAGGAGAAAAATCCCCGAGGAATGGTACAAGAGATATATAACCCCGCGTATGTTTAGTTCTTTGTCGCCACGCCGCGAAACCTCCGGGGATTAGATTCTTTAATTAATCTGTTGACGATCTGTAATTAATAGTTTTAATTACAAACGACCTCCACGACAAGTTCGGTGACGCGACTAACCCAAGCTGAGGGGAAGTCCGGGGAAAAGTGTCCTCAGAGTCACGGGTGTGTTGAAGGTGGTTATGGTAGGGGTGTTGGCAGTGGGATTGTCGACCTTAAGTGGTATAGGTTGTTTGGCAGGTTCTTCCGTCTTGTAATTTTACGTATGACGAGTTTTATCCGTCTAATTTTTTCCCTTTTGGTGACTATGACAGCGAGAAAGGTTACGTTTTAAAGTGCTTATAGTTTTTCATTTATATGTTCCTTGTAGAAAAATTACGGCTCTGTGGGTCGTACTGAAAAAAAACCATATATATACTGTACACACATACATACATACATACATACATACATACACACATACATACACACACATACATATATATATACTGTACATACATACATTGTAAAAATTATCAATAACTTGTAATCAACCAGTGTATTCATTCCCAGTCAATCTTACTTTTTGCACTGTCACTATGTTGAAATAACCCTGTAGTATGACCGTCTCCCCCCCCTGTTATTATATATATCATACTTGTATCACTTATGTTACTTGTATATTATTTGTAAATCAAGTGACCCATTCCCCAATTATGTAACTGAATATTTTCACCTTCGGCTGCCATGCTCTTTCAATAAACCGTTAATTACTATTATTATTATTATTATTATTATTATTATTATTATTATTATTATTATTATTACATACATACATGCATACATACATACATACATACATACATACATACATACAGTGTGGGTACGTACTAACTATAGCCATAAGACGTTCAAGGTCAGGTTGATGGGGTGTTGTTCTTATATTAGTGTCCGTTGTTATTAGTATTATTATTATTATTATTATTATTATTTTCATCATCATCATTGTCATTATCATTATTGTAATTATTATACCACCATCAGGTCGTCCTCACCACCATCAGGTCGTCCTCACCATCAGGTCGTCCCTCACCACCATCAGGTCGTCCCTCACCTGTCTCTCACCACCACCATCAGGTCGTCCTCACCACCACCATCAGGTCGTCCCTCACCACCACCATCAGGTCGTCCTCACCACCACCATCAGGTCGTCCCTCACCACACCACCAGGTCTTCACCACCACCATCAGGTCGTCCCTCACCACCCTCAGGTCGTCCTCACCACCATCAGGTCGTCCCTCACCACCACCATCAGGTCGTCCCTCACCACCACCATCAGGTCGTCCTCACCACCATCAGGTCGTCCCTCACCACCACCATCAGGTCGTCCTCACCACCACCACCAGGTTCCCTCACCACCACCAGGTCGTCCCTCACCACCACCATCAGGTCGTCCCTCACCACCACCATCAGGTCGTCCCCTCACCACCATCAGGTCGTCCCTCACCACCACCAGGTCTTCCCTCACCACCACCATCAGGTCGTCCCTCACCACCATCAGGTCGTCCCTCACCACCACCATCAGGTCGTCCCTCACCACCACCATCAGGTCGTCCCCTCACCACCACCATCAGGTCGTCCTCACCACCATCAGGTCGTCCTCACCACCACCATCGGTCGTCCCTCACCACCACCATCAGGTCGTCCTCACCACCATCAGGTCGTCCTCACCACCACCATCAGGTCGTCCCTCACCACCACCATCAGGTCGTCCTCACCACCACCATCAGGTCGTCCCTCCACCATCAGGTCGTCCTCACCACCACCACCAGGTCGTCCCTCACCACCACCAGGTCGTCCCTCACCACCACCATCAGGTCGTCCCTCACCACCAACATCAGGTCGTCCCTCACCACCATCAGGTCGTCCCTCACCACCACCATCAGGTCGTCCCTCACCACCACCATCAGGTCGTCCCTCACCACCATCAGGTCGTCCCTCACCACCACCATCAGGTCGTCCCTCACCCACCACCATCAGGTCGTCCCTCCACCACCATCAGGTCGTCCCTCACCACCACCAGGTCGTCCCTCACCACCACCATCAGGTCGTCCCTCACCACCACCATCAGGTCGTCCTCACCACCATCATCAGGTCGTCCCTCACCACCACCAGGTCGTCCTCACCACCACCATCAGGTCGTCCCTCACCACCATCACCAGGTCGTCCCCTCACCACCATCGACCGCCGCTCCTCACGTCACCCCCCACACTCATCTTTGTTTCTAATCCGTTGTTTTGTCCTCTCTCTCTCTCTCTCTCTCTCTCTCTCTCTCCTCTCTCTCTCTCTCTCTCTCTCCTCTCTCTCTCTCTCTCTCTCTCCCTTCCTCTCTCTCTCTCTCTCTCTCTCTCTCTCTCTCTCTCTCTCTCTCTCTCTCTCTCGCTTATATTTTCGGTATTTTTTCTCAATATATCCTATGTGTGTGTGTGTGTTGTGAGAGAGAGAAAAAGAGGTGACACACACACACACACACACACACACACACACACAGTCGAGCCTCTACTGACCACTGTAATTATCCTGTTGATAGTTCTGTCGTTAATTGACCATTGTAAATCATTAATGACCCAACTTACCTTACGAACACAAACTGTAATTAGTTGTCTGTATGTTCGTTTTTATTTGTCTTCATCACCAACAGTCTGTACCCACAAATACTGCCAGGCGCTCGGGGTGATCGTGTCTGTCTGTCTTTTTGTCTTCAGGGTACAGTCCGTCTTCTGTCAACGCTGTCATCTTGTCTTCAGGGTACAGTCCGTCTTCTGTCAACGCTGTCATCTTGTCTTCAGGGTACAGTCTTCCTCTCTCAAGGCTGTCATCTTGTCTTCAGGGTACAGTCTGTCTTCTGTCAACGCTGTCATCTTGTCTTCAGGGTACAGTCTGTCTTCTGTCAACTGTCATCTTGTCTTCAGGGTACAGTCTGTCTTCTGTCAACGCTGTCATCTTGTCTTCAATCAGCTTCTCTCACCTGTCCTTTCTTGGGTACAGTCTGTCTTCTGTCAACGCTGTCATCTTGTCTTCAGGGTACAGTCTGTCTTCTGTCAACGCTGTCATCTTGTCTTCAGGGTACAGTCTTCCTCTGTCAACGCTGTCATCTTGTCTTCAGGGTACAGTCCGTCTTCTGTCAACGCTGTCATCTTGTCTTCAGGGTACAGTCTTCCTCTGTCAACACTGTCATCTTGTCTTCAGGGAGTGTTCTCTCTGAGCTGTCATCTTGTCTTCAGGGTACAGTCTGTCCTCTCTGAAGGCTGTCATCTTGTCTTCAGGGTACAGTCTGTCCTCTCTGAAGGCTGTCATCTTATCTTCAGGGTACAGTCTGTCCTCTCTGAAGGCTGTCATCTTTTTCAGGTACAGTCTGTCCTCTCTAGGCTGTCATCTGTCTTCAGGGTACAGTCTGTCCTCTCTGAAGGCTGTCATCTTGTCTTCAGGTACAGTCTGTCTCTCTGAAGGCTGTCATCTTGTCTTCAGGGTACAGTCTGTCCTCTCTGAAGGCTGTCATCTTGTCTTCAGGGTACAGTCTGTCCTCTCTGAAGCTGTCATCTTTCAGGGTACAGTCTGTCCTCTCTGAAGGCTGTCATCTTGTCTTCAGGGTACAGTCTGTCCTCTCTGAAGGCTGTCATCTTGTCTTCAGGGTACAGTCTGTCCTCTCTGAAGGCTGTCATCTTGTCTTCAGGGTACAGTCTGTCCTCTGTCAACGCTGTCATCTGTTCAGGTACAGTCTGTCTCTCTGGGCTTCATCTTGTCTTCAGGGTACAGTCTGTCCTCTGTCAACGCTGTCATCTTGTCTTCAGGGTACAGTCTGTCCTCTCTGAAGGCTGTCATCTTGTCTTCAGGGTACAGTCTGCTCTTCACCTTAGGGTCAGTCTGTCCTCTCTGAAGGCTGTCATCTTGTCTTCAGGGTACAGTCTGTCCTCTCTGAAGGCTGTCATCTTGTCTTCAGGGTACGTCTGTC
Source organism: Homarus americanus (assembly GCF_018991925.1). NCBI lineage: Eukaryota > Metazoa > Arthropoda > Malacostraca > Decapoda > Nephropidae > Homarus > Homarus americanus. The sequence continues at coordinate 635,448 of NW_024710935.1, read as the reverse complement.
CTCTCAGAAGGCTGTCACCTTGTCTTCAGGGTACAGTCTGTCCTCTCAGAAGGCTGTCATCTTGTCTTCCAGGGTACAGTCTGTTCTCTCTGAGGCTGTCATCTTGTCTTCAGGGTACAGTCTGTTCTCTCTCTGAAGGCTGTCATCTTGTCTTCAGGGTACAGTCTGTCCTCTCTGAAGGCTGTCATCTTGTCTTCAGGGTACAGTCTGTCCTCTCTGAAGGCTGTCACCTTGTCTTCAGGGCACAGTCTGTCCTCTCTGAAGGCTGTCACCATGTCTTCAGGGTACAGTCTGTCCTCTCTGAAGGCTGTCATCTTGTCTTCAGGGTACAGTTTGTCCTCTCTGAAGCCTGTCGAGCAATCATCATCGACTACACTCGTCCTCCTCAGACATCGAGCGGGTCGACCTTTGACCTAACCCTCCTCCTCCGATCTCGTCTTTGAGCCAATCCATCTCTTTCTTGATATTAACAAAAGAAAGGTTCCATTATATTCAGTTCTCGTTTTCTTTTGCTATTTTAAATATATATAATAATTTTCCGGTTTATTTCATCGTTTCGTTTTAATTTTCTTTATCTTTGTTGGTGTTTGTGTGTGTGTGTGTGTGTGTGTGTGTGTATGTGTGTGTGTGATTTGTTTTCTTTCTTGTATTTATTTTATTTCATTTTCTTCATCTCTTTTTTCTTCCTCTTGATTCTGTTTTCCTTCTTCAGGTATCTTATTTTTCTTATTTTTCGATCTTATTTTTTTATTTGTGTCCTGATGTTTTATTCTCTCTCTCTCTCTCTCTCTCTCTCTCTCTCTCTCTCTCTCCTCTCTCTTTAACCCTCTTGTTCTTTCTCCACTTATGTAATTCCCCTTCCAGCAGTGAACTCTCTCTTGTCTCTTCTTTCATAAACACAAGTGCCTCTCTCCTCCTCCACCCCCCTCCTCTTCCTCTCCCCTCCTCCTCCTCTCCTCCTCCTCCTCCTCCTCCTCCTTCCCTCCTCCTCCTCCTCCCTCCCCCTCCTCCTCTCCCTCCTCCTCTCCCCTCCTCCTCCTCCTCCGTAAGGAATAATTTTTCCCTTGTTTCCTCTCTCCTCCCTTTCTCATTCTCAATCTCTCCCAATTTCCTCGTTAACTGGTCTTTCCTCTTTCTCTTCCACTTTCCTTCCATCCTAACCCCTCTTCCACTACACTCCCTCCTCCCTCCCATTACCTCCCTCCCCCAATCCCAAACTTGCTTTTCTGTAGTTTCGTGGGTCCTACACCTCTCTCACCCAATTTCTTTCTTCCCCCTTCCCCTTTTACTCACATTCTCTCGTGTCCCCTTTCCTTATTTTCTGTCCTTTCCAATTTCTCTTGTGTCGTCCTCTCTCTCTCCCTCTCTCTCTCTCTCTCTCTCTCTCTCTCTCTCTCTCTCCTCTTCAATCTCTTCCCTTGATGCTCTCCCGACCTACCTCATCTCTCCTTATGACCCCCACCTGCCTTTCCCCTCTCTTCCTTCCCCCCCTCCTCCCCCTCCCTCTCTTCACCCCCTTCCTCCTCGTCCTTCTTCCTCCTATCCCTTCCTTCCTACCCTCCTATCACACCCTCCCTCTCGTGCCTCCTCCTCCAGAGCCCTCCTCCCCACCCTCCCTCACCCCTTACTCCTTCCCTGGGCCTCGAGGGGTATAGTGTAGGAAAGACAAAGAGAGAGAGTGTGAGAGAGAGAGAGAGAGAGAGAGAGAGAGAGAGAGAGAGAGAGAGAGAGACCATGCAAGACAGTTCCTCCACACAAAGAAGTGAACCTCTTTTATTCCAGGTATTCAATGGTACAATCTGATAATTGGAGTTGTAGCGGGTCGCTCATAAAAGAGAAAATAGAACGCTGGTTTGAAAGGATAAAAGGCGGCCATTGTATGCTATATAAGGATTCAATATTCTAGTGCAAAATCTCTCAGGAGCCTCCAGAGAACACACACACTATAGGACGAGCCGGACCAGAGGGACGACCCCACCTCCACCACCACCACCCACGTACTGTACTCTCTCTAACGCTCACCAGATCAGACGACGGTAGAGAACAGATTGATGTCAAATGATAGTAATGAGGTGACACACACACACACACACACACACACACACACACACAAACAGGAAGACATCGACAGCCCAATACTAATACCAAAAACCTGACCAATCACAGTCACCGTAAATACCAATCACATACATAAACTATGAACCCAATCATAACCACCTAATCCTTCCCCCTCCCTCCTCCTCTCTCTCCCTGCCCCTCCTAATCAACACCCCTCGCCCTCTCCGCCCACTCTCACCCCTCCCTCTCCCCCCTCACACTCCTCCTCCTTTTTTCTCCCTCTCACTTACGCATTTAAAGACCTTAGTAGTTGAAACGGTTAATAACATTATAACAACTACAACAACAACAAAACAAACACAACAACAACAACAAACAACCTCTCAGTTATAGGCGAATCCTGTCGTTGGAGAAAGTAATTGTAGCTTAGATAAACAAAAACATCTTAACAAGTCGTTGGTATAGGTGTATAAACAGGTAGGGGGCGGGGGTTAGGAGGGTCAGGGGGTGTAGTGGAAGGCAGGGGGAGGGCGTAGTGGGCGGGCCTGTAGACTTAGCGGTGATGAAGTGTAAGTTTGTAATGGAAATGACTCCCGTGACGTGGCAATATTACCCGCACGCCTCCAGTTTACCGCGCGAATTCGGCCAACATTATCTGTCCAAAAAGCTACCAGCTTCCCAGAACGACTAAGCCTTCAGACCTATTAATTATCCTCCTCCTGAGCATGAATGATGAAAGGGATAATAGGGAAAAATAGGTAAAATAAAGGAAAAAAGAAGAAGGGAGGGTAGGAGGAGGTAGGGAGGTGGGCCTGGGTGTCGGGTGCTCGCGTGCCACCCGACAGTAAATCACGCCTTCGCTAGTCAAGGCTTTTTACACCGTGCGTCCA
>NW_024710935.1:612500-627500 GCF_018991925.1 Homarus americanus | reverse complement strand
CACTGGTTATTGTTATACCTCCTCTTATTCCCCTATTTCCCTATTCCCCTACGCAATAAGATGCTACCTATTCTACTCCCTATTTTCTTACCCATTAAAAAAACAATTTCTTAGATGTTACTGAGAGATGAGATGGTGTAGTTCCTTGGAGATAAACCTCTCACTTGGTATTATCTTGGTCGAGGTGAGAGACTGAGAGACTGAGAGGCTTTAGCATTGGAGAAGTGAGGGATCATCTGTGACCTCCAGGGACTTGTGGCACTGAGGGTGAGGTCACAGTAGGTCAGGGGGGTGAGGTCACAGTAGGTCAGGGGGAATAAGGTCACAGTAGGTCAGGGAGGTTGAGGTCACAGTAGGTCAGGGAGGATGAGGTCATGGTAGGTCAGGGAGGATGAGGTCATGGTAGGTCAGGGAGGATGAGGTCACAGTAGGTCTGGGAGGATGAGGTCATGGTAGGTCAGGGAGGATGAGGTCATGGTAGGTCAGGGAGGATGAGGTCATGGTAGGTCAGGGAGGATGAGGTCACAGTAGGTCAGGGAGGTTGAGGTCACAGTAGGTCAGGGAGGTTGAGGTCACAGTAGGTCAGGGAGGTTGAGGTCACAGTAGGTCAGGGAGGATGAGGTCACAGTAGGTCAAGGAGGTGGTCATAAGGGATTCAACGATGTCAAATAACGTCACAGTTTAAGAGGAAGAAGTTTTGAGATAGGTCAGGATAGGTCACTATGAATTAAAAGTAACCTCAAACATGACATGAAAGCCTCAGAAAGGTCATAGTAGACGAGAGAAGTTCATGCCAGGTCAGAAAAGGTCAGGATCTATTTTTTAACTCTATCGTCTTAATCCTTGGGTTATAATTATATCCATCGTAACCAAGATCTGAACCAACTGTTAGGTTAGGGTAAGTTAGGTTAGGTTAGGGCAGACGACGCTATAATCAATTACCTGTACCTGTTCATCATGGCTACCTGAAGGCGGTGTGACATATCGCCTTCTGCTCTCTCTCTCTCACACCTGCTGGGGGGGGGAAGGGGTCTCTGTCGCCACACACACACACACTCACTCACCTGGGAGACACAAGGGTCCTACTGTATCATTTAAAATATTTCTGCAGCTCAATTACCTGATTATTTGGGCTGACTACTTAATTGTTTTATTCTCCTCAGCATCAGTAGAGAACCTCCTCCTCCTCTTCCCCCTCCTCCTCTTCCCCCTCCTCCTCTTCCTTCTCCTCCTCCTCCTCCTCCTCCTCCTCCTCCCCTCCTCCTCCTCCTCCTCCTCCTCCTCCTCTTCTTCCTCCTCCTCTTCTTCTTCCTCCTCTCTTCTTCCTCCTCTCCTTCTCATCCTCCTCCTCCTCCTCTTTCTACTCCTCTTCCTCCTCCTCCTCTTTCTCCTCCTCTTCCTCCTCCTCCTCCTTCTCCATCATCAATGCTGACACGAGTTATAACACAGAATCAACAAATTATTGATTTTTCTTATCCGGCTTTGGAAAGCTTTTAAATTATCACTTTAAAATTAGGCACCCCAGCTTAATTCACCTGATGACTAACCCGAACGATAACCTAACTTAACCTAACCTATACTAACTTAACCTGACAGTATAGTCATAATGTAACCTAACCTAACCTAACCCTAACCTAACCATAATTCACTCTGTACTCCTTTTAAATCCTTATCCTGTTTTAAAAATCACAAACAAACTACACATACTTAAGGACCCGCAAACTGATCCTATGCAAGTCCTTCTACAATCCTATTTAGGTCCTTGTCAAGAAAACCTGTCTAAAGGAAGTTCATCTTATCAGTAATAGGACTCACATTCAGGTTCTCTCCTACACAGTCCTTCCTCCTTATCTATCTCTCAGTGTCCCTCTCTCTCATTATCAAGACTCACCTGTTGATTAGCCCCAGACGCTTATTATTTCACCTGAAGATTAACCACTGCTACCTGGAGGGGGGGGGGTAGGTTAGGTTAAGTTAGGTTTGGGTTACGTTGGGTTGGGTTAAGAAAGATTAGGTCAAGAAATGTGAGGTTCGTTTAGTTTAGGTTGAGCTAGGTTAGGGTTAGGTTAGGTTAGGTTAGGTTATTCTCTCAGTACTGTATCTTAAAGGGTGACGACATTGAGGCCAACAGCCATGGTGAGTGTCACTTCAGATCCTGTCCTCAACAGCTCAGTGAAAACCTCTCCTGTTTTATTCCTTACACCCCGAGGCAGTGAAACTCTCCTTCGTTAAGTCTCCCTCGTTATACACGTCTCTTCCTTATTATACGTGTCTCCCTCGTTAAGTCTCCCTCTTTATACACGTCTCTTCCTTATTATACGTGTCTCCCTCGTTAAGTCTCCCTCGTTATACACGTCTCTTCCTTATTATACGTGTCTCCCTCGTTAAGTCCCTCTTTATACGTCTCTTCGCCCAATATACGTGTCTCCCTCATTCTATGTCTCCCTCGTTATACGTCTCTTCCTTATTATACGTGTCTCCCTCGTTAAGTCTCCCCTCGTTATACACATCTCTTCCTTGTTACGTGTCTCCCTCGTTAGTCTCCTCGTTATACGTCTCTCTTCCTTGTTATACGTGTCTCCCTCGTTAAGTCTCCTCGTTATACGTCTCTTCCTTATTATACGTGTCTCCTCGTTAAGTCTCCTCAATTTATACCACGTCTCTTCCCCTTATTATACGTGTCTCCCTCATTTAAGTCTCCTCACGTTATACACGTCTCTTCCTTATTATACGTGTCTCCTCGTTAAGTCTCCTCGTTATACCCGTCTCTTCCTTATTATGCGTGTCTCCCTCATTAGTCTCCCTCGTTATACGTCTCTTCCTTATTATACGTGTCTCCCCTCGTTAAGTCTCCCCTCTTTATACGTCTCTTCCTTATTATACGTGTCTCCTCGTTATGTCTCCCTCGTTATACACGTCTCTTCCTTATTATACGTGTCTCCCTCGTTAAGTCTCCCTCGTTATACACGTCTCTTCCTTATTATACGTGTCTCCCTCGTTAAGTCTCCCTCGTTATACACGTCTCTTCCTTATTATACGTGTCTCCCTCGTTAAGTCTCCCTCGTTATACACGTCTCTTCCTTATTATACGTGTCTCCCTCGTTAAGTCTCCCTCGTTATACACATCTCCCTCGTTATACACGTCTCTTCCTCATTATACACTTCTCTCCCTCATTATACACGTCTCCCTCATTATACACGGCTCCTTCATTATACACATCTCCTGCATTATACACGTCTCCCTCATTATACACGTCTCCTTCATAATACATCGCCTCCTTCATTATACAACGTCACCCTGTCTATCGCTAGTCTCTTACATTTAAAAAATATATAAAAGAGAAAAGAAACACCGGACTCTGAACTGGATATAAAGTCACGTATTTTTAGGGTTGATTATTTTCTTCTTTGAGTACGACTGAGAGAAGTCAAATAAAAACAAGACTGTGATATTAGTTACGTTTACAACAACCCCACAAAGCCATTAATCCCCCCCACTACCCCCCTTCCCCTCCCCCCTCCCTCTCCCCCATTCCCCTCTCCCCTCAACTTCTTCTACCTTCCAACTTCCTTTTCTTCCCCACACCTCCTACATTTCTCTCCTGCTCCTAACTCCACCCCTCCACAATTCCTCTTCCTCCCTACTCTGCATCCCCCAACTCCCCCCAACTCCCACCTGTTCATCTCCTTTACCTCCACCTCTCCCCAACTTCTCCCTCCCCCAACTTTCCCTCCTCCTTCTACCTCTTTCTCCCCACCTCCCCCACCTCCCCCAACTCCCCCAACTCTTCCCAACTCCCACCTGTCCAAATCCTTCTCTTTACACTCCACCTCCTCCCCAACTTTCCTCCCCCCCCAACTTTCCCTCCTCACTTCTACCTCTTCACTCCCCCACCTCCCTCCCCACCATCCTCCCCCACCTCCTCCCCACCCCCCCTCCCCCAATAGACTCTCGTCAGTGACAAGGGAAGTTCACTAATCCAACATTCCATCATTTATGACTTCCTCCCCGTCCGTTATTTTCTCTCTGTAATTATTCCTCTTTTTATCGTAATAATCATCAGTCTATCGTTCATCGCCTTCCACTTATACTAGACAATATCCTCGTGTGTGTGTTTGTGTGTGTGTGTGTGTGTGTGTGTGTGTGTGTGTGTGTGTGTGTGTTCACCCTTCATTTCTTCATTGTCTCGTTTCGCTCTCTCTCTCTCTCTCTCTCTCTCTCTCTCTCTCTCTCTCTCTCTCTGTGGTTTTGCGTCGTCGGGTCAGTGACGTTCGTGTCTGTGTATTTATGCAATTATTCAACTATGTATAACAGCCACATAACTATGAATAACGGCAGCGTAACTATATGAATACCAGGATAGATCAGGTTATATCCCGTTAAATTGGGGTCTAGGGCCTATTAGAACTGGGGGCCCATTTAACTAGTCATCACTGCAGACTGGAACCCGATGGTCAAAGTCTGGTAATTAATTTTTTTTTTATCGTAACTGGCAATTGAAGAAGACGTCCTGACTACCTGCATTAAGACGGGACATAGAGACCAAGATGGCGTCAAGTTTACTCATAGACTGTACTCTAACTCGATATGTTCTGTTATTCTTGGTCTAGGGTTAGGTTAGGTCTGGTTTAGGTTAGGTTAGGTTAGGTCTGGTTTAGGTTAGGTTAGGTCTGGTTTAGGTTAGGTTAGGTCTGGTTTAGGTTAGGTTAGGTCTGGTTTAGGTTAGGTTAGGTCTGGTTTGGGTTAGGTTAGGTTAGGTCTGGTTTGGGGTTAGTGAAAGTGTTTAAAGCTAGGTTAGGTCTGGTTTAAGCTAGGTTAGGTCTGGTTTAAGTTAGGTTAGGTCTGGTTTAAGCTAGGTTAGGTTGGCTTCTAAGTTATAGGGGTTAGGTCTGGTTTGGGTTAGGTTAGGTCTGGTTAGGTTAGGTTAGGTCTGGTTTGGGTTAGGTTAGGTTAGGTCTGGTTTAGGTTAGGTTAGGTCTGGTTTAGGTTAGGTTAGGTCTGGTTTGGGTTAGGTTAGGTTAGGTCTGGTTTAGGTTAGGTTAGGTCTGGTTTAGGTTAGGTTAAGTTCTTTGGCATGCTTCTCTTACGTATGAATTTGTCTTACTTCTTTCCCACGTCCTCCTTACTTCCCCACCTTCTCCCTCCTCCTCGTCCTCCTCCTCCTCCTCCTCAGTTCCCCTCCTCCTCCTCCTTACCCCTCTCCCCCCTCAGTCACACCATCACCACGGTATCCTGACCATTGGGATCTGATAAATATCCTTTGTGGCCTCTACTCTGTAATCCCTTTTTGCGCTACAGCTCACAGGATGAACATAGGGTGCACAATAAACTAGCTCCTGTCCTCGGCAAAAAAATCAATTATCTGCTCCTCCCATCACCTTTCCTCCTCCTCCTCAACCCCCCCACCTCACCTCTTCCCCCTCCCCACCTCTCTCCTCACCTCCCACCCCTCTTTCCCATCCCCCCAAACCCCCTCTCACCCCCTCATACACTTGCATTACCCACTACAGGAAGACTTTGACCCTTGTTGACAATAATTATGGAGAAATTTGTAGCTTCCAAAATGTAAAAGAACTTGATTGAGATTTAGATCAGTTCTCTCACCTTTCCTTAATTAGTTTACTTCCACGTACTCTCCTCCTCCTCCTCCTCCTCCTCCTACTGCTCCTTTTCTTCCCTTTCCTCTTCTTCCTCCTCCTACTTCATCCACCTCCTCTATCTTCCTCCTCTCCATCCTCCTTTTTTCTCCCCCATTCTTCCTCCTCCTTCCTCCACCTCTTCCTTTTCTTTCTCTTTCTCTTCTTCCTCCTCTTCCTCACTCCATCCTCCTACTCCACCTCCTCTATCTTAATCCTCCACCTCCACCTCCTCCTCCTCTACTCTTTCTCCTCCCTCTTCCCCCCTCCTCCTCCTTCCTCCTCCTCCTCCTCCTCCTCCTTCCCTTCCTCCTCCTCTTCCTCCTCCTCCTCCTCCTCTTTCCTCCTCCTCCTCCTATCAAACCCTTTTCTTATTTGTTTATAATTTGTATAAGTCGCCCATCACCTGTAGAGTTCACTCACCGTTGTTTTGTATCTTCCCCCCCTCCCCCCCCCCGATCCTCCCCCGAACCCTCCTCCTCCCTCCCTTCCTCTCTCCCTTCCCCACCATTTTACGCTACATTCAAGAATAAGAATAATGATAAAACGTGAAAGAGAAGAGTGAATAAGAACAAAACACAAGAAGACGAAGAAGAAGAAGAAGAAGAAAAACAACAATAATAACAATAAAAGAACAACAGATGAACAACAGCAACAACAAAACAACGACAAAAAAGAACAAGAACACGAATGAAGAGAAAAAGAACAACGACAACAACAAAACAACAACAACAAAAGAAGAAGAAGAAGAGCAATAACAAAAATAAATGAAAAACGAAGTTGCAGAGAGAGAGAGAGAGAGAGAGGGAAAGAGAGGGAGAGAGAGAGGGAGAGAGAGAGAGAGAGTGGTGGTGGTGGTAAGAGTCGGTACATAACTGAAGGAAGCAAGGATACTTAAGGAAGAGGAAGTGACGTCACCTGTGAGTAGGGATAAATGAGTAAGTAAGGCCAGGTATGACCACGATGGTGATTATGATTGATAGCCAAGATAAGGAAAGGAAATGTAAATATACACAGTGAGAGAGCAGGAAATGTGACCAGGGGAGGGGGAGGGGTGAAGGAGGGAAGGATGCAGGATGGGGAGTAGGTAGTGAAGGAGGGTGGGAAGGAGGAGGTAGTGAAGGAGGGTGGGGAGGAGGAGGTAGTGAAGGAGGGTGGGGTAGAGGAGGTAGTGAAGGAGGGTGGGGTAGAGGAGGTAGTGAAGGAGGGTGGAGTAGAGGAGGTAGTGAAGGAGAGAGGAAAGGAGAGAGTGAAAGAAAACGAATGGAAAGAGTGAAAGATGGAAGGAGAGGAAAGAAAGGGGGGAGTAGAGAGTGAAGGAGAGAGTGATGAAGAGAATGAAGGCGGGAGGAAAATGAAGGAAGGAAGGAAGATAAAGGGATCAAAGGGTGAAGGATGGAGAGAGAGAATAAAAATAGACACAGAGAGAACGTGTGAAAGGAAAGAAGTAATTAAACGCAATGAAAGAAATCGATACAACCCGATAGAACAGAAGATTTTGAGAAGACAAAGAGAAAGAAGAAGAAGATGAAGAATATATAATAAACAAGAGAATAGAATACAATAAAATAAATAACAATATAAGGAAAAATAAAGAAAATAAATTAAAATAAAGAAGAAAATAAAAAAAAACAAGGATAAAAAACCGAAATACAGAAAATGGAAGATAAAGGAAACAAGAAAGAAGAAAAATAAAGAAGAATAAAGCAAAAAAAATGGGAAAAAATCTTGGAAAACCTGAACGATATATTCTGATAATGTTATTTTAACCCTATAAGATTTAATTTATATATAAAATTTCTTCTGATTATTTTACCCGTGAGTATCTGTTACGGGTTATGAAGAGACAAGATCATTTAGACTCCAGTAGAGAAGATAATACAACCTTGAATTAAATGTGTGTGGAATTATTTGAAGATTAGGTATAGCAGTTTATTTCACCTGATGATTATTAAATTTCCTAGCCAAGCCAAGCCAAGCCAAGCCAGTCTAACTTAACCTAACCTAATGTAACCTCACGTAATCTAACTTAACCTAATCTAAGCTATCCTAAGGGAGAGAGGGAGGGAAGAAGGGGGAAGGGAAGGAGAGTGAAGTGGTAGAGAAATGGAAACGGGAAAGGAAAAAGAAGAAGAAGAAGAATATGTAGACGGAAGGAGGAAGCTTAGGAGGATTGAAAAATAAGAACGAAGGAGTAAGAGAAAGAGAGGTGGAAGGGTGAGAAGGAGAGAGGGAGGGACTGATAGAGGGATGAAGGAAAAGAGAGAGTATTGTGACTGAAAATGTAGGAATAGGAAAGAATAAAGAGGAGGAGGAGGAGGAGGAGGAGGAGGAGGAGGAGAAGGAAAGGTGGAGGGCTGGTGGTTGCGTGTGAGAGGCTCGTAAATAACAGTCGTCGCTGCCTTGTGGTCGCCGCAATCTTTCAACCCGCGCGCGTACGAAGCGGCGATATAAGGGCCAATATGCACACGTTTTCCAGGTAATTTCTATAAGATTTCCACAGGTAATAGTATACATTAAACCCTGTATAAAACGGGTTTAATTCCTTAGATTATGTGAAAATTAAAGACATTGATTATGGTAAAGTTGGCTTGCCCTAGATGATGACGTTTTCTGTTCAACTATATTTTAAGGTAAGGGAGAAGAGGAGGGTGGGGGGAGAAGAGGAGGGAGAGAGGAGGGAAGGGAGATTGGTGTTGTGGAGGAGGAAAAAAATGTTAAAATTCACCTCCTTCGAAAGCCTCATGTTGATTGCTGATGATATGTAGATAAGACTTCCGTTGTTCACTCAATATATTTCTATTATGTGGGTAGCTGGGTGGTTTTTGGAGGAGAAGAGGAGGGGTAAGAGAGGGAGGGAGGATTGATGTTGGGGAAGGTGTTAGTAGGGGAAGGAGGAAAGGAGAGAGGGACGGAGAGGGGAGAGGGAGGTAGAGGGATAGGGGGAGAAGAGGGTAGATGTTGGGGAAGGTGTTGGTGGGGGAAGGGAAGGGAAGGAAGGAAAGGAAGGGGAAGGAAGGAAGAAAAGAGTGGTGGTAGGCAATAATTACAGAGCGAGGTGTGTGGAGAGGCTAAGTTTGTGGTATGTTTTTGCTCAGTCGTGTTAGACTTAGTATACTGTGGCTTTGGCGGCGGTGGCTGTGGTGGCGGTGGCGGAGGAAGGGGTGGGGTTGGGTGGGGTGGGGTGGGGGAGCTGCTGTTGGCTTGGGTGTGTGGGTACAGGACTCGTTGGTGGCAAGACTTCACACGGAAATTCTGATAGTTGTTTGACGCCCCGCTCTTTCTTGCCTCTTGATGAGCGTGTTCTGATCCCTCACAACCCTGACAGCTCGTGTTTACTATTCTTTTGTCATGATTCGACTTTAATTAAGATTTTTCCTCCCCCCCTTTCATCGTCTCAGAAACTGCTTCAATGTTTAGTTCAGATTGCCTTCGGTGGCTCAATTTTGAATCATTGTTGGTTTATTTCGAATCAGCTTTGGTGGTTCGTTTCACCTCTGTTTCGAAGATTCCTTTTTTATCAGCTTTAAAGAGGTCGTTATACCTGTCAATTTAATGGTTTAATTAATAGTTTATTAATGACTGGCTTTTGGTTAAGTTCAAGGCTGTTAAATTGTTATATTATGATATATTAATAATATTATTTACTGATATGTTAACATATTTAATGTTAATATGCCAAATGGTTGTCATGGTGATAGGCTCATTGGTTGCCATGGTAATATGCTAATAACGACCTTCAAAAGATGATATATTAATTAACAATATCATTTAACACCATATATGTTTAAGATGTTAAAATCCCGTCTGTCAGTGAATTAATAACAGTCAGTAGGAAAATAATTAATAGGAATATGTTAATACAAATCTGGCACCAGGTAATTATTGTTAACTCTGTGGCTGCGGCGTGTCTGTGAGCTGTGGTGCATAATGAGTTGGATGCATTTAGTAATAATAATAAAAAAACACCTACACACCTGTGATAATAAGCTAGGATTTGTACGTGTTAATATGCTAATTCCTACCAGTGTGTTATGACGGTGAGTTTAATACGGTTTTGGTAACACTGTCTCGTAATTACCTACGATTTGGGTTCAAGGTGGGATAATGAGGGTGTCTCGAATGTGTTCAGGACATGTTTTGATATTGGTTTTAGTTTATTGTCTTTTGGGGGGTTAAATTAGTGGGTTTATTTTGGTTTGTTTGTTTGTTTGTATGTTTATTTGTCTCTGTATATGTCTGTTTGTTTGTTTGTTTGTCTGTATCTTTCTCCCTGTCTTTCCCTGTCTGTCTGTCTGTCTGTCTGTCTCTATCTGTAACTTATTCTCTCTCCTTTCCGTCTGTCCTCTCTCTCTCTCTCTGGGGTTTAAACACTGCCATCTGGTGGACTTACGATACTTTTCTCCTTTACTATTATACACCTGGTTTAGTGTCACTCTATAATCTGACCTCAGTAGCCTTTGATATCGTGGGAACCTTTGCAGTCATCCATAGTCCACAGAGGTGTTCGGGAAGCAAGGGTCTAGTAGCTGAGTTTTCCACTTGTTTGAGTCTCTGTTGATTTAGCTGCTGTTGTCGGTGGTGGTGGTGGTGGTGGTGGTGGTGGTGGTGGCAATTATGGTTTTTATTTATGATATAATACGCCATGTGGGTTTGTTTGTTTTGGCTGTTATAGAAGGATTTTTGTGGTGATTGGTTGGTAGTTGTTGTAATTATGTGTTGTGGTGTGTGTGTGTGTGTGTGTGTGTGTGTGTGTGTGTGTGTGTGTGTGTTTTATCTGTCTGTCTGTCTGTCCGCCTATGTGTCGCATGTATGACTGTAACTGCATCCCGATATTCCAAACCCTTTGAGGACGATAGTTTGGTTCATCGTCCTCAAAGGGTTAAATCATCGTTCTCAAATGGTTAAATCATCGTCCTCAAGGATTAAACATCGTCCTTCTCAAAGGGGTTAAATCATCGTCCTCAAGGATTAAACATCGTCCTCAAGGGGTTAAATCATCGTCCTCAAGGATTAAGCCTTGTCCTCAAGGGGTTAAATCATCGTCCTCAAGGATTAAACATCGTCCTCAAAGGGTTAAATCATCGTCCTCATTGTCTTCGATGGGTTAAATCATCGTCCTCAAATAATTAAATAATCGTCCTCAAGGGGTTAAATCACCGTCTTCCTCAAGGGCTTAAACCATCGTCTTCCTCAAAGGGTTAAATCATCATCCTCAAAGGCTTAAATCACCGTCTTCCTCAATGGGTTAAATCATCGTCCGCAAGTACATTAAAACATAGTCTTCAAAGAGCTAAATTATCGTCTTTAAAAAAAAATGTTACCTCGTTGTTCTCAAGGGGTTAAATTCATCGTCTTTAAAGAGTTAATCAAACCTTCTTTATCCTTAATCCCTCGCTGAGTAATCGTCGATCACCCGTTTAAGCGGAGGCGTCGGGATACTTAACACATAAACACACACAGATATCGGATAAGCGAAAGTTTCCAGAAATAGCGACTTAATTATGACAAGAGAGAGAGGAAATAATAATTCAGTTGTGCCGAGGTACAATACGATTATCAGCCTCTGGTTGTAAGGTCGAGCCACACGGGGTAAGTCTTTAGGAATGTGGTGTTTATCGCAGTGGTGTGGGATAGCTCTTTCTTCTCTCGCCTCAAAGATAAAGTGGTCACCTCCAGCTAGAGAGAGAGAGAGAGTGTGTGTGTGTGTGTGTGTGTGTGTGTGTGTGTGTGTGGAGAGAGTGAGAGAGACAAACAGATAGACAATAAATGGATGAATAGTTAGACAGGAAGATAAGTCGGTGGAGTTAGGTAGATTAGACAGACAGACAGACAGACAGACAGACAGATAGGTAAATAGATCTAGGTAGTTTAAAGTCAGAGAGAGAGAGAGAGAGAGAGAGAGAGAGAGAGAGAGAGAGATTCACACAGACACGAAAACAAAGACGAACATAAAGAAAGAAGAGACAAAGAAACACCTAACGGAAGCGTGTAAGACAACAAGAGCGAGTATGAAAGTTAGATGGAGGAGAAGAGCGTGGAGGAGTGAGTCAGTGAGGAGGAGGAGGAAGAGGAAGAGCGGAGAGAGAGAGAGAGAGGAGGTGGAGGGGTGAAGTAGGAAGGGCCTCAAGAAGATGGACGTCTCTCTCTCTCTCTCTCTCTCTCTCTCTCTCTCTCTTTCAGATGTAAACACCTCCTACGCAATACTATCCAACTAGCGGGTCCTTCCCTCCTGCTGTATCGTCCTGAAGGAGTGGAAGGAGAACTAAGACCTTTCCTTCAGAGCTGATAGCCTATACTTGTTCGATCACTCGCTATCTCCCAAGTGTGTTATCGTCGTCTTGGTGATTCTCTCACTTTCTCTCTCTCTCTCTAGTAAAGAGTTTAAGAGTGCTGTGGTGATGTCAGACCGCCTCGTTATCAGATATCGACAGAGAAAACACCCTGACGCTGATCCCAGGTCGCCTCCACACACACACACACACACACATCCACCAAAGTCGTCCTCTTGCACTGTCTCCCGCACCGCCACCACCAGCACGGCTCCCTCCTTCACACAGCGACCAGGGACGTTGTTTGACGGGTTAGCGGTAATGAAAAAGCAAGACCCAGTATTTGCATAACATCGAGAAGTTAGCTAGTCCCCCTCTCCTCCTCCACCTCCTGCTCACGCTTCTCCTTCTCCTCCTCCTCCTTCTCCTCCTCCTCCTCCTTCTCTTCTCAGTTGAATATTTCAGCGGTGAATATCCTTGATGAAAAAGAAATATCTCATGTCTACATAATGCGATGCAGAGCTCCTCGATATATCCCGTCAAAAACAAGTTGTATGGACGTGTCTTGGCACCACAACTCTGAGCTGATTTGAGAAATGAAAATCCTTCTTTGGGTTAGAATCCTGGGGAGGATAAAGCGTACCCCGTCTAGTCTTACATAAAATCTTTATGGAATCGGGAAATACATCAGAGCGAGGTTCCCCGGAGCCCTAAAGCCTCCATTCCTGGGAGTTGGCAAGCTCGGGTATTGGGTAAGGAAGGATGCTGACGATGCATTGGCAACGTGCCGCCGCCCAACCCCAGCCCCTCTCTCACTCGATCACCACCAATCGGCCAATAGAGATGATGATCGACTCTCAATCATCCAATCGGCGACTGGTATTGGAACCAATCATCCAATCAGGTGGCAGTATCGGAGCCAATCGACCAATGAGAGTGGCGGATTGCTGTAGACCTGACCAATCGTACGGTTGGTTGGTAGTGTGCATGAGCAATGAGGTGTTAGTTGGTCGACTGTCCTGTGTCACAAGAATCAAAATTTTAAACACATCTGGGAAGATTCACACCCTGTCATCAGCCTTGCCAGGTACCCACGCATATTCTGCCACCATTAAGCTCACATTAAGCAAATAAACACCTCGAATAAACGCCAAAAAGCTGAGTTAAAAAAGTGTTTCAGCTGAGGAAAGCATCGCATCAGGCGGCCGAGAGCGAT
Organism: Homarus americanus; assembly: GCF_018991925.1. NCBI lineage: Eukaryota > Metazoa > Arthropoda > Malacostraca > Decapoda > Nephropidae > Homarus > Homarus americanus. Next base: position 614,375 of record NW_024710935.1, on the reverse strand, counting down.
ATCGGGGGGCGTCGCTCCCCATAACAAGAATCAATACCAGACCGGCGCCTCTCAACTTGACGCATCGCGACCACCTTAGAAGAATTTTTGCCTCTTCTTTTCACTTTGATTTGCCCGAATTACCTCAAATTTACGCCTTTCTCGGGATCTAGGAGGATGAGGAGGGTCTCTAGGGAGGCGGTGGGCGACAGCATCACCGGCAGGAGAGTGGTAAAACGGGGTTATCAGCGCCACACTGCCTCACCACGTGTGGACGATGCCAGAGAAAAGTTGTCCATGCTTTTCAGATTCTTCCGTACACAGAAGCGCACAGTCGTTTCATGGTTGCCATTTTTCTTTCAAGGATAGGATCTGATATGCTCTCTACGACACTCTCTCTCTCCCTCTCTCTCTCTCACGCACACAACCTCCTTCTCTCTCTCTCTGTATCTCTTGTCTCAGTAACCCCTCTCCTCCTCCTCCTCTTCCCTCCACACTCGTCCTTCTCTCTCAGTATCTCATCCGTCTCTCTCTCGCTCGCTCTCTCGCTCGCTCTCTCTCTCTCTCTCTCTCTCTCTCTCTCATATCCTCCTCGACCTTTCTTCGCCCTCGCTCAGCCTCTCTCAATTCTGATCTCACTTCTCTCGCTCGTAGAAGACAACGATAATTACATATCTGTTCAACGTTCTCTGTGTAGACGGTTGAGTGTGTACGTCTTATATGCAGGTGTGTGTGTGTGTGTGTGTGTGTGTGTGTGTGTGTGTGTGTGTGTGTGTGTGTGTGTGTGGGTGTGTGTGTGTGTGTGTGTGTGTGTGTGTGTGTGTGTGTGTGTGTGTGTGTGTGTGTGTGTTAGAATCTCTGTGGGGAGATTTCTTAAGAAGGAGGAAGAGAGAAGAAAGAAAAAACAAATTGAAAGTTAAGAGAAATACACAAAAGAGATAAGAAGGATAAATGAGAGAGATAAAGAAGAGGAAAGAAAGTAACAGAGAGAGAGAGAGATAGAGATAGAGAGAGAGAGAGAGAGAGAGAGAGAGAGAGAGAGAGAGAGAGAGAGAGAGAGAGAGAGAGAGAGAGAGAGACTTTAAAGACGAAAATTTTTAGTGAGAGAGATCAAATGGGGAATTACTTTAAGGCTGGTTGAGAGACGCTAGGAGATCGCTGGTTGAGAGACGCTGGGAGATCGCTGGCAGAGAGATACTGGGAGATTGGGGCATTAACAGTTGAGATAGAAAGAGATATTTGAAAAGGTAATAACCAAAGAGAGGGAGAGAGAGAGAGAGATAAAGAGAGAGAGAGAGATGACTGAATGGGGGCGAGGAAGGGAGGGGAGGGGGTAGAGGGGGTGGTTATGGCGAAGGAGGGGAGGTCAGAGGAGGTAGCGAGAGTGAGAGGAAGGGTAATAAAGAGAGAGAGAGAGAGAGAGAGAGAGAGAGATGTATATCTGTGTTTACGGGAGGCAGAAGATAATAAAGGGGGAGGCTGGCGGGACACAGACCAAGATCATCTAGAGGAAACAGCAGTCAAGGAGGTTCCTGACTGACGGACGGACGGGTGGACGAACGGACGGTGAAGCAGACGGATGGATGGACGGACAGACGGACGGACGGATTGACGAACAGAAGGTACAAAAAGAAGAGAGAAGAAGAAAAAGGAAAAGAGAAAAAAAACGACGAAACATAGAAAATGAAAGACACTAAAAGAAGAAGAAGAAGATCAGGTCAGGTTAGGTCAGGTCAGGTTAGGTCAGGTCATCCAGGGGTTAAGACCAAGGTTGATGTGCTACTTTAGACAGAGACCCTCGGAGTGTGAGTGATGCTTAATTAAATTCTTCTTTAAATATTAAATCAAGGCAGTGCCACCCTGACGAGCTGGTGTCTTAGTGCCACTACTGCTACT